>NW_026453341.1:0-119396 GCF_025200985.1 Drosophila gunungcola
TACTCCACCAATGACAAAATTCCGAATACTCCGCACTGTTTCATTCCGCACTAATGCGTTCTACGGCCACAAAGTACTTCAACTAAGTTGAGAGTAGTTTTCGATGCATCGAGCCGTACTTCCACGCAGGTTGCGTTGAATAACATCTTGATTGCAGGCTCAAGAGGAGCTCTACTCGTCTCTGCTTCGGTTTCGAATGCATAAGCATGCCCTTGCGGCTGACGTCAAAAAGATGTATCGCCAATTGATGGTGGACGAAGCTGACCGAAACTTCCAGCTCATAGTATGGAGATTCTTCCGAATCCCTGAAAATCTTTAGGTTAAACACCGTTACATATAAAACTTCGCCAACTCCCTTTTTGGCGATTCGGTGTTTAATGCGGCTAGGAGAGATGGCGCAAGCAACTCTTCCAAAAGTCGCAAAGGTTCCTCAGAATGATTGTTATGTTGACGATTTGTTGACTGGCGCCGGATGCGTTGAAGACCTGCAAAGTCTTCAAGACGAAGTCTCTCAGGTCTTGAAAGAGGCAGGTTTTGAATTGGCAAAGTGATTTTCAAACTGCCCAGAGTTATCCGCATCTGATAGCGCTGTAATGACACTTATGGCAGACTCAGACGTAACTAAGACCCTTGGCGTGGTTTGGTTACCGGTTAAAGATTTCGGTTAGATGACTCTTTTATGCTCGACATTTCGACCCACTTGGCCTCTTGTGTCCTTTGGTCACAAAGGCAAAGATGTTGTTGCAGGAACTGTGGCTTCGAAAATTAAATTGGGACGAGTCGCTACCGATGCAGTTGCTTAAATCGTGGGAGACATTTAAAGCGACGCTTCTGCAGCTGCCGAAAATTAAGGTAATTAAGGTATCGCGATTCGTCAACACAGATCCACAAGTCCCGATTCAAATACATGGTTTCGCTACGCTTCTTCGTTCGTACTCAAACTGCTGAAGGTTTGAAAGTGTCTTTATTGACCGCCAAATCGAAAGTAGCTCCCCTCAAGACGAAAACTTTGCCTCGCCTTGAGCTGTGTGCAGCTCACCTTTTAGCAGATCACTAGCTCTCGTAGTCAACCCTCAACCAAATTATTGGTTCAGAAATAGAGTCATTTTCGTCGCACTTGAAGCTTCTGAAGCTTTTTCGTTTTATTCAATGGTGCAGAAAGGTGTCGAAGCCCTTTGAAAAATGTATTTCGCCAAGAGAACTGGATTTCGCTTTTGAAAAAATTGTCGAAGCTATCCAACTTCAAGAATTCAGTGACGAAAAAAGTAAAATTCGGAAAAAAAAACTTGTTGCAACAAATATTCAAAAGTTAAACCCTTTTTTTCAGGAAAATAAAGTTGTGGTCGGTTATTGAATGCTCCTATCCCGTACAAAGCCAAATTCCCGTTGTTGCTGTCTAAAAGCTCACAGTTCGTCAGATCCTATGTGTCATACCTGCACGTTACGAATTGTCACGCTGGCCCACGAGCTCTCGTAAGTCGTCTGGGCGAGAAAATATGGCTAGTTAATGCTCAAGAAGTCTGCCGACGAACAGTTCGGTCGTGCATGCGCTGCTTTCGTTCGTGGTCTTGTTCGTCTGTCTTGCGTTCAAAGCGGTCCTCTTATAATTAATGCCTGACCTAATCACTGATGCGTTCTTGTTGGCATTTCAAAGGTTCGTGAGTCGTCGCGGGATTCCGGAGAAGTGTGGCCACCAACCATCAACCATCAACCAGATCGGCATATGAGGGAGTTCCGAGCCCGTCTGGGGGAGCATCAAAAAAAGGATGCGAGTTTATGTTCATACCGCCCAGAGCACCGCACTTCGGCAGGCGTGAAGTCTGAAAAGCACCGTGCTCAACTCCAGGCCCCTCGGAGCTCTAAGCAGCGACCCGAACGACGGCGAAGCCCTGACCCCCGGTCATCTGCTCATCGGCTGCCCACTTCTGGCCCCACCATCTGCAGCGCTCCCGGACCAGATCTTCCTGACCTGCTTGCGACGATTGCGAGGTGTCTTGTCTCTCAGGCACCAACATCGCCGTGAGAGCGCTCGTCGTTGTCGCCGAAGACAACCTTCCGCCCCAGCAGTGGAAGATAGGCCGTGTGGTAGCGGTGCACGCCGGCGCCGATAGCAAGGTTCGCGTGGCGGACGTCAGGACGCAGGAGGGGGAGTATCGGCGAGCAGTCCACTAATTACAATTACAAACACAATTTACAAAACGCCACAGATTACCTTTAAACTTTTAGCAGTCTATACCTGGTTGGCCGACTCGATAATTGCAACTTCCTTTTTTAAATCCATGTTCCAGCGGAAGCAGCAAAAAAAAACAATTAAAGTTGCAGCGGCGACGAAGAAACCGCTTGGGCAACAACTAAAGGAACGACAGAAAAGTTCCAGCAACGAAACTTATTTCGGAAGATTAAACTTATTAATTTTTTACCCGAACCGACACGACTAATTTGCTTGTATATGTTTGTTAATAATTGTTCTAGTTTTTCACCAAAAAAAAAAAATTGGTAACAAATCGCAAATTTTACTGCGATCACGTCGGGGTCACTATGAAAATTTAATACAAGTTTGTATTAACGAACGCGAAACTTGTGTGACTGCAGTAGGATTCAGATAGTTCATGTGCCGATCTGCGCCGACGCAGTTGGTGGAGTTGTCGCACCAAAAAGGCGATACCAACATATGGTAGCGGAAGAGGCTTCCAAGCCCAAAACTGTTCAGCAGACCCAATTTAACCCTAAGAAAAAGGGAAATAGGAGTTTTTCGTTTATCGCTGCCAATGCGTGTATTGCAACTCAGATATACGTCAAATTGGAAACTGCGCTTCCTGCGCCCTAACAGTTCAGCAAAGATTCAAACAGATGTAGAGTGTGCAAGTGTTGCACGTTGCAACACATATATTCCCCAAACACAAATCTGGCGTTGCCACCCCCTTCTCAGACCACGCTCATGCAGGAGACTCCATCCACTTCGCATGTTTTGCATGCGACTGTATCGGATCGAGTCATTCTTGCAACTGCTGTTGTGAGCGTTCAAGTTTGTATTAGCTCGAGCGTTGCTCAGAGGGAACAGCCAGTTGTCGTCCGATTTTTGGATTATGAAAAATATTTCTGGTTATCATCCGGATCAAGCGGTGAACACCAGCGGGTGGAGGGTGCCTGAAAATATTCAGTTGGCAGATCCATTCTACTTCAAGCCCCAAAAAATAGATATGCTTATCGGCGCTGATACATTCTTTGAATTTTTATATATTTGCCAGATAAAGCAGGGGCCTGAATTCCCCATCTTACAAAAGACAGTTCTCGGCTGAATAGTGTAAGGGATGTGCCTCTGACAAGAATGTAAACGCTGAAAAAATGGTAGGACCAACTATCCAAGAGGAGCTGTACTCGACTCACCGGTTTAGATTGCATAAGTTTGCCCTTGCGGCCGATAGTGAGCATTGCATTCGCAAAGCGCGCCTGCGGCAGCTGCCTCTCGATAGATAGATCGATAGATCTTTTTGAAAAAACCTGTTCCGTGCAGTTAGTTTATCGGTTATGTTTTTCGCAGAGTCCCGTACCGGTAACGGGACTCACCCTCCTTTGTGTGTGCTCGTTACCAACGATATCCATACCTTTAAACCCTAATGTTTATGTTTGTGCGCTTTCTTGCTTTCTTCAGCTCCGGTACTGTGCGCCTTTAATACGACGGACTCTCTGTGGCTGCTCCTCCGCGCATTTGGTCTTTAGCTGGCTTATGAGACTTATTATTTGTAATGGCCCTTTCTATCTAGTGACCGATATTGCTGCGATACCTTCTCGTTCCTTGGACAGATGGTGCTCCTGAACCTAGACCGTGTCTTGAATATTCGCGCGCCAGATTTTGCGCCGCCTTCTCCATATTGCGCCTGAACTGCTCGAAGAGCTGCTAGCTCTGAGATGTTGTGGGATCGTTCCAGCAAATTTATATTGGGGGATTGCCTTTGACCGAAAGATTACGCTAAGGTTGTGTTGGGATCGTAAGGGTTTTATTTGTCTCTATCCTTGATGCAAGTCCAATCCGCAGTGCATCCAGAGGGGCTTTATCCCCTTCAATTGAAAGCACAATATATATATATATAATTTTATTTGCAGAGAACCGGAAAGAATAACTTTTAAATTCCATTTCATTTCAATATAAACGTTTTCTACTAATTAAATCTCAACTTATTTAATATTTTCAACAGTCTCCTTAAATATAGCCTCGCGGCTCTTCCGCTACTGCTGCTCTTCGTCGTCGCTCCTCTTCGCTGTACTCTGCGGCGTCGCTGCTCGTCGTTGGCTGCTTGCTGGTGTCAGAGTCGTGGCGGCTCCACCGAGACTCTGGATGTTATGCGAACCTCACTGTTGGGGTCGGCAAGGTGTATCTCCTAGCAAGTAGAAGTAGGAATCCTTAAACTCGATTTAACCACGACCTACCACTAGTTATAAATCTTTATAACACAAATTTTTAGATAACTTTCATCACAAGAGCATTCCCAAGGGAGTGTCTGCACATCACCGCAGACTCATCAGCTATCTCTGGGTACAGCGGCTAAACTTCGAAAACTTCTCTTAGGATCAGATCAGAAGCTTTACAATTTTTGCCGTTGCCGTACACTTTGGGATCTTAAGTGTATGAAAGTTTCCTTTTACCATTGGACTTTTCTGCCCTCGCCGTGTGAGGATCCAAAGTCCAGCTTGGTACCGTGAGTTCACGTTTTGCTCGGGTCCAAGGTCTATTGTTTACCGTATTGTTTACGTCTATTGGCTGCCCAGATTCCGCACATTTCCCTTTTTTTTCGGAAACGTAAGGAAAGTGGTGAATTCCCCACCTCTAATGTTATTTTATTTAAATTCCCGGCCACTGTTCCCCGAGATCCCCAGACAGTTTTCCGAAAGACTTCAACTTACCCAGACTATTCCCAATTAGAATTTCCCAACCCAGCGGCTTGTGCTGCGTTAGCCTTTCCTCAGTTCCCCGACAGTGCCCCAAAAGATTTTAACTTTCCCAAAACTGCATCTCGTTCCCCAGACAGTTCCCCGAAAGACTTTAACTTTCCCAAAACTGTTTGTCGTTCCCCAGAATGAACGGAGAATGCGTGGATGGCAACCGATCGGGGCACAGGCTTCGGAAAACGAAAGCCCTTCTTATACGCAGGGCTGCTGTGAATAAGCGTGAAACTCCGAAGGATTGACAACCGCTAATGACTGAAAGACAGTAATGCAAATAAGCGTTACAGTCAGCGGGTATCTAAAGCGTAGCATTACCGACGTTGTGCTTGTTCTGCCGCCTCTGCTAAAAAGCTCACACACTCCCCCTCCTCCTTTTCCGCCAACAATCATCTCACCACGGGCCGGGCTACGGTGTCACTCGGACCATGCCGGAAGTCAGACTGGCTGGGGCCCGAGCTATCAAATATCCCAGTCTCAGACAAGGGGCGACCGTTTGTTCTAGTTCGGCCTTTCCCGGGAAGAGCAGAGCTCTAAAGAAATCAAAAACAAGAGACCGGCACTCTTCAAAAGTCGGAAGGCCTTGTTTAGAACGCTTCGCTTCTTAGCGCCACACCCCCACCAGCCAAAGCCAACGGCACACCGGGACCGGCAGGTGGCTTTCAAAGGTAACGGGATGGCTGACAAGCCCTCCACGTACGGGGAACAGCCAAGGGCGGGTTTCATTGTGAGCACGAGGACGAAAGAGTTTATGAGGTCGCAAATAATTGGCGACGTGAACAGTAACGACGATAGCGGGAGGATTTCCAGGAACCAATGGGGATCGATACGGAAGGCCGTTCCACGAATATCTCCGATATTTCAACCGCTTCACCCCAATGTGTTATATGTTATGAAAACGAATAAAAGCGAAAAGAACACAATTAACGTCATGCTCCTGTTAAGCTCCCAGAGTCTAGAGCCCCTCGCAGCCCTACAGAACGTTGTGAACTACGGGCTCAAGAAGACCAAGCTTCCGATATATGATACGGACAAACTGGCGGCCTGTCAACCGGTAAAGAACTTGTGCGGCACACTTAAGCCGGCACCCAGAGCAGACTTTCAGACTTACCAGAGAAGATGGAGGCCTAAACAATCACTTCAAATGATGCAGGTCCAGCAAATTAACTTGCACCATTTAAAGGCAGCCACAGATGGCCGGCTGATATAGTGGGTAACAAAATCTGTGGACTTTAAACCCCCAGATATAGAATTATTACAACAAAGGTAAGGACAAACCAAGAACCTGATTCTTTATTAAGTCGCATCTTTATTCGACTTTAAACATCCATACACGACATCCAAGAATAGAAGGGAAGTTTTGGACAATACATATCCTCTGAGACTCTGATTGACCAAATCGGTGATTGGAGGGTTATTGGATGACCACTCCTTCTCCGACCACCGATACATAGAATTATATATCCTCTGAAACTCTGATTGACCAAATCGGTGATTGGAGGGTTATGGGATGTCCACTCCTTCTCCGCGAAAATAAACAATCTTTTGAAAACCAACTCGGTTTTCTACACAAATCCATGGCTATTTACCTAAGGACCCCACCTCCATTTTCCCGGGAAAAACTACAGAAGAAAGTCGACATCGTCACATACTCCTGCAAGGAACCCTTAAAAAAACGAGCAAGTAATTTTACAATTATAAAAGACAACTTCTTCCCAAAGCTGTGAGACCGTCACAAACATCTGCTATAGATTTTAGACTGATAAGTCTATCCTCATTCCTATTAAAAACCCTGGAACTCCGCAATAATTGACGAGGGATCAGGCTGCAGTCTGATCGAAACGAACGTAGCAAAAAAGGTGGGTATCGATGGCCCTTCAGACAAGCTCTACCTACGGTGGACACGAGAAATATCTCAAACGGAAGCTGAATCAAAACGCATAAATTTAACGACCTCACAAAGTTAAAAGAAAGTGTATATTGCCCGCATATGAATTCACAAAACGCATCGCAGATAGCAACAAGGCAAGCCATTAGTAAGGACTTGCCTTGCTATTCTGGAAATCCAGTCTACCGAAAGGTGTGGATTTAGCGAGCGAGAAAGTCTTATAGGTTGCAAAAATGTTTGAAAGGTGCAGATATGGAAGTTTTTGATGACTGTCTATTCAAAGTAGCAAACTGCGCGAGCAAGGTGATGTCAATAAATTATGGCAACGACGACAAACAACGAGAGAGGAAGTTTAGAGTTCTTCCTATGGTTCAAAGCGACATCAGTTCTTTGCCTTCATGTAGAAAGTGCACTGGCACCCAGAAAGATAGCAGAGCATTTCACGCCTTAAGAGTGCCCGATAGATGGAGTTTTAGAAAGGAGAGAAGATTGTGCTGGAGATGCTTTGGAAGACATTGCAGACATCGCAAAACTTTTCCGTGGATGAATTTACAAAAAAAAAATTATATTGGTGTTGTACATTGGAAACGTTCGCAATAATTGACGAGGGATCAGGCTGCACTCTGATCGAAACGTATGTAGCAAAAAAGTTGGTTATCGATGGCCCTGTGCCTACGATGGACACGAGAAATATCTCTAACGGAAGTTGAAAAAAAACTCATAAATTTAACGATCTCACAAAGCTTCGACGCAGATCAGTTTAAGCTGCATAATGTGAGAACCATCCAGAACCTGGATTCTACACTGATATTACATTCGCATCTCGAGAAACTACCCATTTGTACGTACAAGGACGCTTCGCTCATCATCGGAGTAGGCTCGGATGGTCTATTTATGGCCGTAACGGTGATGATGGCGACCTTGCAAGCTCGGTTGTAATGCACATCTCCGAATGTTATAACGATCAGCAATTGCTGTTGGCGTGAGTATTCTCTTAGCCAACTCTATCTAACGATGTATGACAGAAGTGAAGAGGTGGTGGACGGGACTTCTGTGGAGGTACGATAACGTCAAACCTCCGTCAAACCTCCCGTCAGATGGCCATGCGCCGACTTCAGTGTTTGGAAAGTCGTATGGCGAGAGACAAGGAGCTACGACAGTTAAACATATCCAACGCTATGGGAAGTTGCGTTTTATCCGCAAATGAGATAAAAGATAGGAACGCTAAGCAATTCCTTAATGAACACTTAAGGGCAGTCAGAGCCATATTAAGGAACACATTTGTTGACGACTAGCTCCAAAGTTCTAAAGAAGGAATGGCCCGCCTAGCTCAGGAAGTCTGAAACATACACAAAGAAGGAGGCTTTGAGGGGCTGGATATCAAACTTGTCAACAGAAATACGTGCGTTCTTGGGTGAAATTAAAACACTTGAGCATAGTCGTTGGGCTCTGTGTATAAGGCAACTCAAACAACAACTCTACTAATACTCAACTACACATTTTTACAGATGGATGTATCAATGATTTCGCAGCGGTGGCCTACCTAAGGTTCGAAGAACAGGATGGAGTACAAAGCACGCTACTGGTCTCTAAAACGAGATTCGCGCCGGCAAAACCAATATCAATTTCTAATTGTTCTAATGGCTGGCATTTTAAGCCTGCAATTAACAATGTTTTTGGAGCAAGAGTTGTCTATCAGCGTAATAAGACGTGTTTTTTGGACACATTCCAAATACGTTTTATATTGGAAACGTTCAGATGCTCGGAAGTATTTTAATATTTTATTTCAAAATTTTATAAACAACTTAATTAGCATAGTCTTACAACCCTGAACCATATTTAGTCCAAGCAGCACTATAAAATTAATTAAAGTACATAACAGCATGGTCTGCGATATGCGTTGAAAATGTCGATGTTCATGTGTCCTGCAGTTCACACGATGACGCACAGTTTGCTGCGTTCTTCATCGACCCATGAGCCGAGTGCTCCACCGCTTAGAGTTATATAATATTTGTTTTTTTAATTTCGTCAAGTGTGTTTTTATTGAAAGAAATTACAAATACACCATTTTACTGGCATACGTCAATTCCTTCAATAAATGTATTTTTATACCTAAAATATATGTTGCGAAATTTCTTAGTTTCATATAAACAATATAATACCAATTTTCATTTGCACGTTTTATTTCTATTTAAGTTTGATATATATGGCATTTTATATAAAACATTAAGCTGATTATTAACCGGGTACAACATTATATATTTTAGGTTGTTGCATTAACCAATGTATGCCAATAACTGAGAGGAACTATACATATGCGCAACGCGTGTATGTTATGGTCCATATGCACACAATGAGTGTATTATATTATATATTTAACATATCGTATATATATCTATCTATATGTATCTCTAATCGATTGGCTAGATCGATTTTTATTTTATGGACATCAGAGCCTCCCCTTGACTTGTAATTGATATCTCATAATAATTACTCGGCATTGGACACCATTTGCTCGAGCTATTTGAGTCCATTGGACTGGACTTTTTCTTTCATTAAAACGCTTTAAATGAGATAAGTTATTTTGATATATTTTATTGATATATAATACATTGTTACGAATTTTACTTCCTTTTAAATAATCAAGTTCGGTCAACTTTTGCGAAACAACCGTAAAACGCAAGGCGTCACAGTGATCACGTCCGGAGACCCCACTAAGAAATTCAATCGGTAGTAGCGACGGGCGGTGTGTACAAAGGACAGGGACGTAATCAATGCGAGTTAACGACTCACACTTACTGGGAATTCCAAGTCGAATGGAAATTGAATTCATCTTTGCTGAACGGGACAAAGTGGACTAGACAAAGTGGACTAGGGAATTGAGCTTTCGGGCAGACTCGAGATGGCTTGCACGAACAACATTCTTATTAGAAGCAGTAGATCACTGGACGGTAAGGGAGCTAAGCCCGCACACACTGGAGAGGACAAACGCTTACGAGTTAAAGGAAACCACTTTATCAAGACTGGCAAGTGGGAGAAGCTGCGAGGTACTCTAAAGTACGTCATGCCTTTTTTAAGCCAAATATGCCAGACATAATTAACGTCGGAGGAAGCAATAAGTGCCGCACGTTTTCGAAACCTGCATGATGTACACAACGTGATTTAGAGGATGGTTCAAAAGGAGTTGTATGCGGATGAAATAAATCTTCTGCGTTAAGGAACCATCGTAGGATGGAAGAGCTCGTTCTATAAAATTTCGCCGTATCTGGAGGTGCTGAGAATACGCGGCCGGATCGATCGAATTCGCGGTGTGCATATGAACGTTAAAAATTCCAGTAATTCTACCCAAAGGACACAAAGTCACCAATCTTCTGATTGATTATTTTCACCGCAAGTTTCACCACCAACTAACCAAAATTGTAGACAACGAAAGCACGTCCCGGGACTAAGAGCCAGAGTTTTAATCCCTAGCGAATGCTTGCCAGAGATGTCGCAATAAAAAAGCGGCAACGGAGATGAGAGATAATCCCCCGGAAAGAGAGCCGTACACTTATGCTAATCCTTCACCGAGAAAATTTGAGAACGAAAAAACCAAGAGCAAATCTTCTCTATTTCAGTATTTTTACTTCTCACTTTATCTAGAAGAAACGCTCTTGTAATCGAGGAGAAGTTGTTCTTTTGTTCTCGATTTCGCTAATCGAGAAGAAAAGATCTTGAACTCGAGAATAAAAGATCTTAAACTCGAGAAGAAATTAGTCTAAAATGGAAACAAAATTGAAAGAGATAAAAATTGGGAGAGAAGTTCTCTCTCAAATGGTTCGGAAAGTTACCAAAGTATACTTCGGGTCTCGTCTTTTCCCTTTAAAATTTTCGGACGCAGCGCGGGGTAGTTTTGTCTTTGATTGATTGAGTGTTGAAAAGTGGAAACATGGAGACGGAGACAATAGATTCGACCTATTGGTCTCGTTTGATTTGTTGGAGGCCCAGCGATACTAGCACGGTAAGTAATTAATATTTTATAAAATGAAAACTAACATATATGTAGAAATAATATTTTATATAATAATTTTTATTTATTTTAAGCAAGTGTTATTGTATTAATTTATTGGTGAATAAAATAAACGTGTTTCGAATGCTTAAATTTACTATCGTGCTTTAGTAAAACGAATGATTTAACACGATTTGTAAAATAGCAATTTACTGGAAGTCACGCTGCTGCAGTTCATGTATACTTTCTGTATGTATGCATGTTGTGCGAGCATTTGCAAGACGTTAAAGAATAAGAATCAAGGAATCAAAAACACATCCATACATGGACTGCAGCAGCGTGACTTGCAGTAAATTGCTATTTTACAACTCGTGTTAAATTAAAATAAATAAATTTAAATAAATACTTTTTGTAGCAGAGCCACGATTCAAATTTTTTTAACATTTTTTTAGTTAGTTTCGAAATTTGAGAAAAAATTGGTATACTGTTTAATTATTTTTTTCGACTGTCTGGAATTTATCACCGCGGAGGAAATTAAGGAGGCGAATCCGCCAATTGGAATTAGAGTTGGTTTCGAAATTTGAGTATAAAAATTGTTACACTGTTTAAGTATTTTTTTTCAGGCGCCGATGTAAATTTCCACTGACTGAAATTTATCACCGAGGTGGAAATTAAGGATGCGATTCAGCCAATCGGAAATAGAGTACTCTTCCGCGAAAAGCTGTTCTCTTGGAGGAAAACAAAGGTAAGAAGTTATTATCTCTTTTTACAAATTTCTTGGTAACTTTCTTTGTTTATTTTTATAGTTTACTCAAGAAATATCTTCTCCAAAGCCATCGCCACAAAAGGCACCGAGAGCACTTTTATTTTCGTTGCCGTCTAATGCGACTAAATTCAAATACTCTCTTAACAAGGTATGAGCCTTTAAGTTGTAACCTTAATAAGTTCAATCTTAAAAATTTTTGTATTTATTCACTTAAATTGATAACCAATAACCTGAATCTAATATTAAGTATAATTACAAAATTTTCATAGAGCTTGAATTCAATTTTAAGTGGAACGGCTGCTAGAAAAGAACTTCTAGCATGTAAAGTACTGACTGAAAAGCAAAGAGACATTTTCATTAATCATATTATTGAGGAAATCAAAAACAACAACATCAACCTTCAAGTAAGCAGCTTACCAAATTTGTTGGACGAGCTCTCCGGTTTTTTCACACCTCCTCCTCATACTTTCATGTGTCATAAATAATGATAAGAAAACTATATGATTACAATATATATAGATTATAATTTCGAAATAAATGAATAAAAAAATAAATAAAAACCAAAAACAATTTATAAAATTTTTGGGATTTGGAATTTTTATTGAACAAAAAAAACCGTTCTCAACAGTCTCGATTTCAGCATATGCGTGCTCAATAGTGGGCCAATAACGGATTTACTGAAATCAAAAGACATTTTCTTAGATCGAGACTGCTTTTTTAAAACTGAAAATCCTGGATTTATGAATAATTCTTTTTGGTTTTGAGAACGTATAGGTAAGAACGGTTTTCTCTCGAAGCCAAGAAGACTTATTCTCAAATCGAGAATGGTTTTTAAGGCTGATTATTCTTGCTTTGAGAATAGGTCTTCCTGGTTCTGAGAACGAATAAGTTCTTGAGTCCAAGCATAGGCGTTCTCGTTTTCAAGTCATTAATGATTCCATTTTTGATTTTGAGAACGATTTACTCTCGAAGCCTAGAAGACATATTCTGAAATCGAGTATGTTCAGTCTTAAAAAAGCAGTTTTTATCTAAGAAAATGTCTTCTTGAATTCAGTAAATCCGTTCTTGGCTCACTATTGTTGAAATGTTTGTGGCGAAGTGCCAAAGAAAATAATTTCAGACAATGGACTAATTTTCGAGGGGCGAGCTGTCTGTTACAAGAAGAAATCGAGAGGATCTCATTGAAAGAGCTGCAAAAAATCCCAAATATCGAACCGTCAAAGACGGGATATCACGCAACGCGGTTAAACGCACTGCTACTGGGTTGCTGATGTCAGAAGACCAGCTACGGAGGTTGACCAAAAGGTAACCAGAAGTATTGCAAGGAAATCGTCGAGGCTTGTTTGCGAAGAGGGGAGTGTTACGTCATGAACCAAACTGACAGGGCAGCATACGTGGCAAAGCCCCCAGAACGGCTGATGGCTGGCGGTCGCTAGGGAATGGTTATTCCGGGCGAATAGCCAGGAAGCAGAAGAAGTTAATTATTAAAAATGTTTATATTTATTCAGTTAAATTGATAACCAACAACCTGAGTCTAATATTAATTATAATTAAAAATTTTTCATAGAGCTTGAATTCAACTTTAAGTGGAACGGCTGCTGGAAAAGAACTTCTAGCATGTAAAGAACTGACTGAAAAGCAAAAGGGCCATTCTCATTAATCTTATTAAGGTGTCACTCGGACCGTGCCGGAAGTCAGTCTGTACCTTCTGCCCAGCCAGTGGGAATATTTATGGAGAAAGCTACAATTAACAAAGACAAGCAAAAAGAGACCGGCACTCTAAAAAAGCCGGAAGGTGCAACCAACGCCTCACCCCTCAGCGATATACCAAAAGGGGCCACGTCCACATCAGCCAAAACCGCACAGTGGTTGGTTACATAGGCCATTAATATAAAAATCAAAGTCAAAATTTTGACTTTAAATGTACCAATTCTTATTTATAATTGGTCTAGCTATTTGAATTTATTCATCTTTTTGTTTTGCTCCATCTGTCCACTTCGAAAATAGCATCGAAAGAGAGAGCATGATATTCATTTGGTATTTCAGCGTAAGCAAGGGATGCTTTCCTTAAAAAATTGTTTAAGCTTATGAAAAAGTCAAAATTTTGACTTTAAATGTAACAATTCTTATTTATAGTTGTTCTAGCTATTTAAATTTATTCATCTTGTTGTTTTGCTCTATCTGTCCTCTTCAAGATTAGCATCGAAAGAGACAGTATGATATTCATTGGGCATTTCAGCGTAAGCAACGTGCAAGGGAAGCTTTCCTTAAAAAAATTTTTAAGTTAACAAGTTTTAGTGCAATGAAAGTGCTTAATATTTTAAATAATGTTATTAACTTCCATTTTACAATTAAAAGTCGATGTAGTATGTGTTGTCTTTTGTGTAAATCAGTATTGTATTTAGTACATAATTGTGAGCTTCCTTGGTTTGCCTTTTCTGTGTTTTTGGTTAGAGTTTTAGTTGTGATGGCATTCTTCAGCACAAACAAATTTTTTGTATAATATTCTTAAGCATTTTAAGAATATACGAATGTTTAATTCAAATGCCGAAAGGTGCGAGCGGCCTGCAGTTATACGAAAAGGTAACCTAAACTTAATTTTTAAAAAAAGTATGCTTCTGTTGTGTGTTGTAGTTTGTTTGCCGTTTGTTGGTTTGTATTGTCGTTTGTTGTGTTATGTTTTGTGTTTATATTCTTTTAAAATAATAGCTTATTATTTCCTTGGGAGTGTCAAATTTCACGATTGCGTTCTTTTCTGTGTCGTATCAATGAAAGCTATATGATATAGTTGTCCGACTTCAATAATACGAAACTCGGGAATATTTAATTATTACTAAATATTAAAAAAAATAAAACAAAATGTGAAAAACGAAAAAATTATAAGTCCAAGTCAGGGGGACAGCCAAAGGCGGGTCTCATGGTGAGCACGAGGGCTGATGAGTTCAAGAGGATGCCGCCACAACAGGCGGGACCCCAAGAACGCAAGAAAGCATTTTAAAGCGTCTGGCCACAATACCCATCACCACAGGCCTGAAAATTCAGGAGGACATAACTTTAGCAAAGGCAGTTATCCCCGACATTGACACTACAAAAGTCGCCTTCAACACAAATAAACGGGAGAGATCAATAGAGGCTGTGCAGCCCTCCAGCAAGAAGGCCAAGACTTCAAACCGGGGCCCTTGATCTAAATGTTTGCAGAGGTCGTGAAGGATCCAAAAGTAATCGGGTTGATTCTCAGGAACCAATGGGAATTGATCCGGAAGGCCTACACGGGCCTTGGGTAATGGGTAACAAAATCTGTGGACTTAAAACCCCCAATACACAAAAAAGTTCCCGGAAAGATCCATTGCTCTTGTCTTTGGTGTATACCGACCACAATTAAAACTCTGATTTTCCAGCCGTTCTTTGTTCCGTATTTATGGATATGCCACGCAACGTGGTAGTGCTGCCGTTATCGTTAAGTCCTCCCTCGACTATCTCCTGAGCGCAACAATATCAGAGCCCAACCTGCAAGCAGTTGCCATAATTTTGGTCACTTGGTTTAATAAAATTTTGTTTGGTGATGTCTTCTGTTCTATTGGTCTATTGGGTACCTGCGTCTGTTTGGCTCTGTTGGTTAACGCTTCCTTCTAACTCAAATATGGCGCATCTACGCATTTTCCTTTCATTAATAAAATTCATCCGACGGCTATTAGTTTTACGGTGTTCAGAGGCATCCCGTGCAGCCACCTTGCTATCTCGGAGTTTGCTTTATCTCTGCATTGCTATACTGTTGGACGGATATAAGAAGTTAAGGTGCACGAGTTGATTTTTTGATGAGTTCTTAGTTGACCAGATCCACCAAGCTGCCCCTCCTGCTAGAAGTTTTCCTATTCCACCACCATTTTGGTCTGCTTCAAAGCCAGAAATTGCTGCCTTGGCCAGAAAAGGTCATGCACTCCGCCGCGTCTGAATGAGGACGAGGCATACCATCGAAATGGCAAGGTTGAAGGCTGCTGTTTCAGAATATAAAAAAGTCCTCCAGCCCCCTAAAAACGTGCTCTAGTTACAATGGTACCAAAAAAAGGAAAAGACCCGTTGTCCCCAGATTCCTTTCGGCCGATTGGTCTCCTGTCCACCTTTTCAAGACTTTTGAGCGAATCATGCTTGTATATGCTTAGCTGCGTTTGATGAATCGCTTCTAGACGACCAGTTTGGCTTTCGTAGTCGCCATTGTGCTGTTGAGCAAGTGAACAGGGTAGTAAATCATGTACTGGGTGTTTTGGAAAGTCGCAAATACTGCTCAGCTGGCTTTCTTGATGTCAAAGGCCTGACAGGGTTTAGCACAAAGGTCTATTTTACAAACTTATGCCATATTTGCCTGAGGTATTATGGAAGCTAATCGTGTCATTCTTGAATAAAAGGGAGTTTGTTGTCGACATCCGTGGACATCGTTCTGGACTACGCCCAATTCGTGCTGGGGTCCCACAAGGAAGCGTTCTTGGGCCGGTTCTGGATCTTCCAAACCCAGTTGCACACGGTATACTCCTGGCCTGCAGATGACACTGCATTTTTTGCAGTTGGTAATACCCAATCGTCTGCCTCCCGGCGTGTCCAGACATTCTGAGATGAATTCGAGTGTTGGGCTTCTCGGTGGAACATTGCACTGAACGTCGACAAAACGCAGCACGCTACATTTGCTCTCCGCTTTGGCCGTTAGCATAGCCTCTACCTTGATGGGATAGGCTTGAGCTTGAAGGCAAGGTGACCTACCTTGATGTGACATTGGACCGTCCAGCAAGTTATTCCCCAATTTAACGTGGGGAGTTAAATTGGTGAATAACTTGCTGGAGCACAGCCTATGATTTATCTCTTAAAAGAGTGCAAGCGTACAGAAGGATACTGGGTGTGAAACGGCACCCTTATGTCTAAAATCGTGTGTTGTTTAAGGAATCGGGAGTGCCGACGTTTACGGAGACAGTTTTTATCTTTTCAAATCGATATAGAGATCGCTTGCTGGATCATACGAACCGTCTGGCTAGACGTATTGCTACACGTCGCCTCCGCAGACGACACCCAGCGGACCTGTGGATAATTGGTCGTGATAAACACGTGCGCCTCTTATAACAGCACAAGAATAATGACAAGCTTTTACCTGCCTTGCACTTAATACCCGAATATTTGGGATCTTTGATCACTTCTGACAAACACGAAAACTAAAACCACCCATGTGTAGCGTGCAACACAAAATAATTTTCAAAAAAAAAAGGTTTTACAGCTTAACAGAGATGCCTGTTAATTTATTCATTAAAATGCAGAATCCAAAGTTAAGCTATTCAATATACACATAAATATTATATTTGTATTGTAATTTATAATCAAGTCAATAAAGGTGGATAAAAGTAATTGATGTAAAGCAATTAATTTTAAATCAATTTTGTTTGCATTCCATGTTTGTTAAATAAAACCAAAAATTTTCATTCAAGGTACACATTTTTTTAAGAAACAATATTTAAAATTATGTTTAACTCTTGAAGAAAAAAGAGTTTGACCACTATGGTAAACATTGTTTTAATTTTTACACGAGAAAGCCTGGGAAAGTCAAATTTACACAAGCTTCACTGTTGATCACTTTAGAGCATCACTCTCTTTTAACCGTGGGCGAGAAGGTAGGGATTTTCTCCTACGATGATTTGTTAAAAAAAAGAAATACAAACATATATACATGCATAAATACATATACAGATATGCGTTAGCTATAGATTTTGATATTTAATTTTATTTTTCTATCTTAATATTGCTCCGCAGTGTGTCTAGTGTGTTCAACGTCAAGTTTCTATGTTCGTCAAGGTTTGTTTTTCCAGACTGTGGCTGAGAAAATACGGAAGCTGATTGTGTCATTTTTGGATAAAAAGGAGTTTGGTGTAGGTATCCGTGGACATCGTTCTGGACTACGGCCTATTCGTGCAGGAGTCCCGCAAGAAAGCGACCTTGGACTGGTCTTATACACTGTTTATTTCCAAGCCTAGTTGCTTGCGGTACACACTCTGCCACCTTTGCAGATGACACTGCATTTTTTGCAGCTGCTAGTACCCTATCGTCTTTCTTTAGACATTCTTCCAACTCGATAGTGCGCATTGCATTCGCAAAGCGCGCCTGCGACATTTGCCTCTCGATAGATAGATCGATAGATCTCTTTGAAAAGACCTGTTCCGTGCAGTTAGTTTATCGGTTATGTTGTTCGCAGAGTCCCGTACCGATAACGGGACTCACCCTCCGTGCCTCTTATGGATTTTTCCTTTGTATGTGTTCGTTACCAACGATATCCGCGCATTTGGTCTTTAGCTGGCTTACGTGTGTTATTTTTAATGGCCCTTCCTATCTAGGGACCGATATTGCTGCGATACCTTCTCGTTCCTTGGACAGATGGTGCTCCTGAGCCTAGACCGTGTTTTGAATATTCGCGCGCCAGATTTTACGCCGCCTTCTCCATATTGCGCCTAAACAGCTCGAAGAGCTGCTAGCTCTGAGAGGTTATGGGATCGTTCCAGCAAATTTATATAGGGGGATTGCCTTTGACCAGAAGATTACGCAAGGGTTGTGTTGGGATCGTAGGGGTTTTATTTGTCTCTGTTGATAATTGTTTACATCCTTGATACAAGTCCAATCCGCAGTGCATCCAGATAGGCTTTATCACCTCCAATTGAAAGCACAATATATATAATTTTGTTGCAGAGAACCGGAAAGAGAAACTTTTAAAGCTGTATTTAAAGAATACCAGAAATAAACTTTTTTAATTTCATTTCAATATAAACGTGTTCCACTAATTAAATGTCAACTTATTTAATATTTGCAACAGTCTCCTTAAATAGAGCCTCGCGGCTCTTCCGCCTGTGGTGCTCCTCGTCGTCGCATCTCATAGCTGTACTCTGCGGCGTCGCTCCTCGTCGTTGGCTTGCTGGTGTCAGAATCGTTACGGCTCCACCAAGACTCTGGATGTTATGCGAACCTCACTACTGTGGCCGGCAAGGTGTATCTCCTAACCAGTAGAAGTAGGAATCCTTAAACTCGATTTAACCACGACCCAGCACTAGTTATAAATCTTTATAACACACGAGCATTCCCCAGGGAGTGTCTGCACATCACCGCAGACTCATCAGCTATCTCTGGGTACAGCGGCTAAACGTCGAAAACTTCTCTTAGGATCAGATCAGAGGCTTTGCAATTTTTGCCGTTGCCATATACTTTGGGTTCTTGAGCTTACATGCACCTTTTGTCGTTAAAGCCGTTGCCGTATACTATGGTTTCTTGAGCTTACATGCACCTTTTGTCGTTAAAGCTTCTATAGAGTATGAAAGTTTGCTTTTTGTGCGGGTCCCAAGTCCACCCACGCCTTATGAGAATCCAAAGTCCAGCTTGGTACGGTAAACAATAGACCTTGGACCCCAGCAAACCGTGAAGGTCCAAGGTCTATTGTTTACCGTTTGGCCTGTCTGCCCAGATTCCTC
This sequence comes from Drosophila gunungcola, assembly GCF_025200985.1. NCBI lineage: Eukaryota > Metazoa > Arthropoda > Insecta > Diptera > Drosophilidae > Drosophila > Drosophila gunungcola. The sequence goes on from NW_026453341.1 coordinate 19,071, forward strand.
ACATTTCCTCCTTTCTTCGGAAACATACTGAAAGTGGTGACTTCCCCGTCCCTGATGTTTATTCTAATTCCCCGCCAAACTTCTATTCTTCGTGATCCCCAGACAGTTTCCCGAAAGACTTCAATTTTCTCAGACTGTTCCCTATTTGACTTCCCCAAGCCAGCGCCCTGAAAGACCTTAAACTTTCGCACGGCTGTGCTGCGTTAGCCTTTCCTCAGTTCCCCGACAGTGCCCCGAAAGATTTTAACTTTCCCAAAACTGCATCTCGTTCCCCAGACAGTTCCCAGAAAGACTTCAACTTTCCCAAAACTTTTTGTCGTTCCCCAGAATGAACGGAGAATGCGTGGATGGCAACCGATCGGGGCACAGGCTTCGGAAAACGAAAGCCTTTCTTATACGCAGGGCTGCTGTGAATAAGCGTGAAACTCCGAAGGATTGACAACCGCTAATGACTGAAAGACAGTAATGCAAATAAGCGTTACAGTCAGCGGGTATCTAAAGCGTAGCATTACCAACGTTGTGCTTGTTCTGCCGCCTCTGCTAAAAAGCTCACACACTCCCCCTCCTCCTAAACACTTGCCTATCACTATCCTTTTCCGCCAACAATCATCTCACCACGGGCCGGGCTAAGGTGTCACTCGGACCGTGCCGGAAGTCAGACTGGCTGGGGCCCGAGCTATCAAATATCCCAGTCTCAGACAAGGGGCGACCGTTTGTTCTAGTTCGGCCTTTCCCGGGAAGAGCAGAGCTCTAAAGAAATCAAAAACAAGAGACCGGCACTCTTCAAAAGTCGGAAGGCCTTGTTTAGAACGCTTCACTTCTTAGCGCCACACCCCCACCAGCCAAAGCCAACGGCACACCGGGACCGGCAGGTGGCTTTCAAAGGTAACGGGATGGCTGACAAGCCCTCCACGTACGGGGAACAGCCAAGGGCGGGTTTCATTGTGAGCACGAGGACGAAAGAGTTTATGAGGTCGCAAATAATTGGCGACGTGAACAGTAACGACGATAGCGGGAGGATTTCCAGGAACCAATGGGGATCGATACGGAAGGCCGTTCCACGAATATCTCCGATATTTCAACCGCTTCACCCCAATGTGTTATATGTTATGAAAACGAATAAAAGCGAAAAGAACACAATTAACGTCATGCTCCTGCTAAGCTCCCAGAGTCTAGAGCCCCTCGCAGCCCTACAGAACGTTGTGAACTACGGGCTCAAGAAGACCAAGCTTCCGATATATGATACGGACAAACTGGCGGCCTGTCAACCGGTAAAGAACTTGTGCGGCACACTTAAGCCGGCACCCAGAGCAGACTTTCAGACTTACCAGAGAAGATGGAGGCCTAAACAATCACTTCATATGATGCAGGTCCAGCAAATTAACTTGCACCATTTAAAGGCAGCCACAGATGGCCGCCTGATATAGTGGGTAACAAAATCTGTGGACTTTAAACCCCCAGATATAGAATTATTACAACAAAGGTAAGGACAAACCAAGAACCTGATTCTTTATTAAGTCGCACCTTTATTCGACTTTAAACATCCATACACGACATCCAAGAATAGAAGGGAAGTTTTGGACAATACATATCCTCTGAGACTCTGATTGACCAAATCGGTGATTGGAGGGTTATTGGATGACCACTCCTTCTCCGACCACCGATACATAGAATTATATATCCTCTGAAACTCTGATTGACCAAATCGGTGATTGGAGGGTTATGGGATGTCCACTCCTTCTCCGCGAAAATAAACAATCTTTTGAAAACCAACTCGGTTTTCTACACAAATCCATGGCTATTAACCTAAGGACCCCACCTCCATTTTCCCGGGAAAAACTACAGAAGAAAGTCGACATCGTCACATACTCCTGCAAGGAACCCTTAAAAAAACGAGCAAGTAATTTTACAATTATAAAAGACAACTTCTTCTTCTAAAGATTTTAGACTGATAAGTCTATCCTCATTCCTATTAAAAACCCTGGAACTCCGCAATAATTGACGAGGGATCAGGCTGCACTCTGATCGAAACGAACGTAGCAAAAAAGGTGGGTATCGATGGCCCTTCAGACAAGCTCTACCTACGGTGGACACGAGAAATATCTCAAACGGAAGTTGAATCAAAACGCATAAATTTAACGACCTCACAAAGTTAAAAGAAAGTGTATATTGCCCGCATATGAATTCACAAAACGCATCGCAGATAGCAACAAGGCAAGCCATTAGTAAGGACTGGCCTTGCTATTCTGGAAATCCAGTCTACCGAAAGGTGTGGATTTAGCGAGCGAGAAAGTCTTATAGGTTGCAAAAATGTTTGAAAGGTACAGATATGGAAGATTTTGATGACTGTCTATTCAAAGTAGCAAACTGCGCGAGCAAGGTGATGTCAATAAATTATGACAACGACGACAGACAACGAGAGAGGAAGTTTAGAGTACTTCCTATGGTTCAAAGCGACATCAGTTATTTGCCTTCATGTAGAAAGTGCACTGGCACCCAGAAAGATAGCAGAGCATTTCACGCCTTAAGAGTGCCCGATAGATGGAGTTTTAGAAAGAAGAGAAGATTGTGCTGGAGATGCTTTGGAAGACATTGCAGACATCGCAAAACTTTTCCGGGCGAATAGCCAGGAAGCAGAAGAAGTTAAGCCGGAGATCCGAGCAAGTTTTTTAAATTTTCTTGTGTTCCATTAAGAATCAATTTTTATCTCTCTTGTTTTTCTTTTATTTTATATTCACTGTTTTCTTTATCGTTCCTTTCATGGGTTTGTTTATTCTAATCTGTATACGACCTCGAATCTACCGGGGCGTACGTGGTTTGGGTACTTAGAAATTTCCGCCCGTAAGATTCCACGTCCGACCCATTCCGCATGCCGTCCGTCTCAAAGCCGATTTTTGCTATTCTTTCTTCGCCGCTGGTACACGTGTGAGGGTATCGCCGGCAGTTGGTCCCTTGTAGATCGAGGATGACCTGGTCGAGCATCTGGTCCTCCCAGTCGGTGAGCGGGTCGCAAGGGTGGGCGCAAATGGGGAACTCTGACCGTCAATTCTCCTGCGAGATCCTGACAAGGTGCTCTTATGGCAAAGGTTTGGTCGTCCGACGAGGGTTTCTGGCGGTGCTTCCCTCTCGTTTTCGCCGTCGGTCTCCAGCTCAAACTCTGTCAGGTATTAGGTGATGGAACCGCGAGATACGCCTTGACCCAGAACTTCCACCTCGACAACAATTGCGCTGAGTGACGTCGGCTTAGGGTCGAAGTTTGGGTGCTTCGGGATGACTCGTCTTCGTGGCGGCCCTTCTCGGCATTTGGGGATGTATGGAATATGAGAGTCAACGGGTGTTTGGGGTTCTCGGGTGTTCCGACTGGGTAGGTACACCATGTTTCGAGCTGCGTACTCCAGTGTGAGACTCGATGCTGGCTTTCAGTGCCGGGCGTGGCAGTGGTGACAGAAGTTCGTCCGGGTTCGGAACCTCCAAAAGTAATCTTGGTATCCACATTACCAGGGACTGGGCGGCGATGCGCATGAATGCCACATAACCGGGGTACCGGCTCACTTGGTCTTCAGATGAGGGTTGGTAGTAAAGGTAAACGCCGGATAACCGTGGTCTAAACTCCGTATACCTCGGGTGACCAAGGGCACAAGGGTCAGACCTAGTCCATTGGAATTCGTCCTTCGGCTCCCCTGACCGTCGTTCCTTGGAGAAACCAGGGGATTTCCTCGAGCACATAAAAAGCTGTATGGGGTGAAGTCGGCTGATAGGATCGTCTAGTTTCGCCGGGTGGGGATCCAAAACCCTACCTTTTCGAATTCCCGACCGGGTGCAGCTAACAATGGACCCGTTAATTTTAGCCTATTACACGGTATTTTTATACAACGGTTCTGAAAGGCACTATGCCGATACTTGGCAGACTTAAGGGTGTTGCCGTTGTTTTTAAGCCTGGGGTCTTTTGGGCCGAGGAGCTTCAGCCGGCTGATGGTGGCGATCCGTCGTCGTCGATCTCGTCCGCTTTATCTTCTGAACAGTGGTGTTTAAGCTGGCAAATATTGGCGGTCCGCCAACTTCGGGCTCCTGGGCGCTGGAAACACAGTAAATTCGGAGATATAAATTTCGGGACGATGAAAAAGCCGTTGTATTTATGGGCCAGTTTGGCAGCGAATCCCCCGGCCGCTCTTGATAAGAGATGTCGAAATAGCCGAACCCGATTCCCAAGCGTTGGTCTCCATTCGCTTCCTTTAAGGTTGTAGTGCCTTGCCTGGTCTAGAGATGCTCTATGAAGATTCGACCGCACGATGTAGTTGTCCCAGAGGCCGATATCATCCCACAATGGAATTGACAATTTCCCAGCGCTGCCCTGATACCGAAACGTAAAAAAACGCGTCCTTGGGTGCAATCTAGATTCTGTTTCACAGAAAGAAACTGTCCCAATTAAATTTTTAATATTTATAATAGGTTTATACCGGCAGGATCCTACATCCGAAAATGTTTAAAATATTCAAGGTATTGGTGGTGGTGAAAAAAAAAATTTCAGTTGTTCCCTAGTGAAAAGAATTGTTTAATATAAAACGTTTCTTTCGTTATTTTTTTAACGTCATTTGTATGCTATAAAATTGGTTCTATCTCTACTTTCTGACAGTGATTTTTGGCCGTTTTAATCTCCCAGATATTTCTTGATCTTTGTTGAGGGACTCTTAGATCTATCATTACAACAAATTATTTATTCCGGATAGCGAAAGCCTTGCTCACGCAATCATCTCACCTCGGGCCGTGCTAAGGTGTCACTCGGACGGTGCTGGAAGTCAGTCAGCTTGACCCGGGTATCGGCGCACCGCACAGTGGTCGGTTATATAGGCCATTAATATAAAATCAAAGTCAAAAATTTTGACTTTAAATGTACCAATTCTTATTTATAATTCGTCTAGCTATTTGAACTTATTCATATTTTTGTTTTGCTCTATCAGTCCACTTCGAAAATAGCATCGAAAGAGATATGATATTCATTGGGTATTTCAGCGTAAGCAACGTGCAAGGGAATCTTTCCTTAAAAAATTGTTTAAGCTCAAAATTTTACTTTAAATGTACCAAAATGTCTTAAGCATTTTTAAAATATAAAAATGTTTAATTCAGGTGACGAAAGGTGCCGAGCGGCTTGCAATTATACGAAAAGGTAACCTAAACTTAATTTTTAAAAAAAGACGTGTGCTTCTGTTGTGTGTTGTAGTTTGTTACCGTTTGTTGGTTTGTATTGTCGTTTGTTGTGTTATGTTTTGTGTTTATATTCTTTTATTTAAAATATTAGCTTATTATTTCCTTGGGAGTGTCAATTTTCACGATTGCGTTCTATTCCGTGTCGTATCAATGAAAGCTATATGATATAGTTGTCCGTTATCAATTTTATTAAAACCGAAACTAGGGAATATTCAATTATTACTAAATATTAAAAAAAAATAAAAGAAAATGTGAAAAACTAAAAAGTTATAAGTCCACGTCAGGGGGACAGCCAAAGGCGGGTCTCATGGTGAGCACGAGGGCTGGTGAGTTGAAGAGGATGCCACCACAACAGGCAGGACTCAAGAACGCAATAAAGCATTTTGAAGCGTCTGGCCACAATACCCATCACCATAGGCCTGAAAATTCAGGAGAACATTACTTTAGCAAAGGCAGTTATCCCCGACATTGACACTACCAAAGTCGCCTTCAACACAAATAAACGGGAGAGATCCATAGAGGCTGAGCAGCCCTCCAGCAAGAAGGCCAATACTACAAACCGGGGCCCTTGATCTAAATCTTTGCAGAGGTCGTGAAGGATCGAAAAGTAATCGGGTGGATTCTCAGGAACCAATGGGGATTGATCCGGAAGGCCTACACGGGCCTTGGGTAATGGGTAACAAAATCTGTGGACTTAAAACCCCCAATACACAAAAAAGTTCCCGGAAAGATCCATTGCTCTTGTCTTTGGTGTATACCGTCCACAATTAAAACTCTGACTTGCCAGCCGTTCTGTGTTCCGTATTTATGGATATGGCACGCAACGTGGTGGTGGCTGCCGTTATCGTTAAGTCATCCCTCGATTATCTCCATTGCCATAATTTTGGTCACTTGGTTTAATAAAATGTTGTTTGGTGATGTTTTCTGTTCTATTGGTCTGTTGGCGCAGATACCGCGTCTGTTTGGCTCTGTTGGTTAACGCTTCCTTTTCGGAGAGGACTGAAATGCCCACCACAATTTTCAGGGGATGCAGGAGTTGGTACTGTTGGGGAAACACTGTGGTTTTGGTTGTTTCTAACTCAAATACGGCGCATCTACGCATTTTCCTTTCATTAAAAAATTCTTCCGACGGCTATTAGTTTTACGGTGTTCAGAGGCATCCCGTGCAGCCACCTTGCAATCTAACGATAACGGCAACAACGATGGCAATGCTGGACCCACTATCGATAGAGTGGCCAGACGACGGGAATCGGAATGGTGACTTCAAACGTCTGGGCGGGAAATTCAAATTCTACGCGGGGAATTGTCTAAGGAACGAGATGCAGTTTTGGGAAAGTTCAAGTTTTTTTTGGGAACTGTCTGGGGAACAGGCTAACGCAGCACAGCCATGGGAAAGTTAAAGGTCTTTCAGAACGCTGTCTGGGGGGAGTCTTGCGAGGACAGTTTAGGGAAAGTTGAAGTCTTTTGGGGAACTGTATGGGGTCACAAGGAGAACGAGTTTGGCGGGGATTTTGAATGAACGAACAACTGGGGCGGGGAGATCACCACTTTCATAACATATCCGAAGAAAGGGGGAAATGTGAGGAATCTTAAAACTCCCCACAAATTCCAAGGCAGAAGCGCTGCATAGCAGCAGCGAAGGAGGCGAGAATGCCGGAGGAGTCGAGGGCAACAAGGTCAAACGGTAAACAACGGACCTTGGACCCGGGCAAAGCGGAGACACCGTGGAATAACGGTACCACGCTGGACATTGGACCCTCACACGGCAAGGGCAACAGGGTCGAACGGTAAATTGGCGGACTTCGGACCCGCACAAAGAGAACGCACCGTGAACTTACGGTGCGGACCTTGGACCCGATCACGCGAGCTGAAAAAGGGAAATAACGGGACCATCACAGGCTATAAAAGGCGGCGCAAGCGCAGCACAGAGGGAGTAATAGTGCGAGAATCAAAGCGAGTGCGTGTACGCGAGACCAGTAGCAAGTTAATCAAGTGCCGAGTACCAGGATCAAGATCGCAAAGTCGAGACGCCGAACGACTGAGAGTCTACAAGGCTGAGGCTTCAACGCTGAGATCCAACGGGTGCTAGGTCGTGGTTAAATTGAGCTCAGGAAGTCCTTGCGTGGAGTCAGCGATACAGGTGGCTGGGCGAAGAGGTCGAACCGAGTTCAGCCTGCTAGGCGATACACCTTGCCGACACAATCCGGACCGACTTAGGGAGCCTGCGATAAAGGTGGCTAGGCGAAAAGGCAGAACCTCGTTCTACCTGCTAGGCGAAACACCTTGCCGGTCCCGACAGTGAGGTTCGCATAACATCCAGAGTCCGAAGGAGCCGTCACGAGTCAGATACCAGCAAGCAGTCGACGACGAGGAGCGACGCCGCGAAGGACAGCGACGAGGAGCGACGCCGCAGAGGACGACGACGAGGAGCAGCAGCAGCTGAAGAGCCGCGAGGCTTGTGTAAGGAGACGAATAAAGACAATTACGAGCCCAACAGAACTCTGGCGTTATTCTTTGGTCAAAGGCAATCACCCAATATAAATTTGGTGGAACGAACCCATAAACTCTCTGAGCTAGCCGCCCGTTAACGTAGCGAGCGAGAATACATAGAAATCAGGTCGTTACATAAGTTATACTAATATACGAAGTAAAACCAATACCAATTCTTACAGATTCCATTTTATAACAAAAAAAAATATATATAATAATAAAAGACAAATAAATAAAAACCAAACCAAATAATAAATAATAAATAATTAAAACATTTTTAAATTTTCCGACATGTTATATTTTAAACAATTAATCATAATGACTGGAAAACAACTTCTTTTAATTACGTTATTTTTCAAATGGAGGGAGATGTAGTATGCACACATATTGAATACCCACTGTACCAAGAGTTTTTAAAGAGTACACACTGTAACACTTTGGCCTTTGCCTTGGAAATTCGGCATAATTGTAGCACGAACGGACCTCATGTTTATAAACCTCGCGCTCCCGCTTAAGAGAGCATAGCCCATATACAACGGCATATACATAGCCGTTTCTCTGCCGCCGTCTGTGGCAGCGCAGCGACGAGACTTAGTCTTACTTAGAATTAAAGAATAATGTAAGGATCAGAAACATTTAAACGTTTGAGCGGCACTATTGCTGCTTCTCCAAATAAAGAATTTAAATATACAAAAAGAACTTGATGTTTTAAAGTGTGATCAGGAATGTGATACTTCAGTAGACAACAATGTAACAAGAACTAAGCGTGTATAAAAAAAAATTAGAACGGCCAAACGGAAATAATTGGCCAGTTCTGCATTAGCATTAAGGCTACAGCCAAGGCAGCTCGTCTTAGGAAGATTCTATCAAAATCTCGTAAATGGGCTATAAGCCCTTTTAGTCCCCAGGACCAGATGGTCATTTCCCAGCACAACTGCAAAATACCCTTCATAATATTTTCCGTTAAAAGTTATTTCTTCATCCCAAAAGCTGGGAAACCCTCAAACAAGACTTAAGACCAATAAGTCTATCCTCATTCCTACTTAAAACCCTGGAACTTCAGTAGACCCGAACCTTTCCTCAAACGCAAAACTTGCCTACCGAAAGGGAAAATTGACTAAAACCGCACCCCATACACAGGTCTCCAAGATAGAAAAAGGATTCCACCATAGAGAATACATCATGGAAGCTTTTCTAGACATAATATAGGCTTTCAACAACGTCAACTCAGAAGCAATCATCAGAGCACTAACAAGTCATGAAGTTGAACCATCCCTGGTGAGAATTATAAACTCAATGCTCACCTGCAGAGTGGTGATCTCAACTATTGGATCAGCTTTCGCTACAAGACTCGTCAGCAGGGAAACTCCACCTTGAGGAGTTTTATGCCCTCTAATCTGGGTCATAGTAGTCAAACAACAAATACAACTTCTAGAAAAAGGGGGATTTAAGATAGTCGCTTATGCGGACAACGTAGTAATTGTAATTGCGCTCCGCACAACCCTTACAAGCCCTAGATACAATTCTGAACCTGGAACTTGCTAAGAACCACTCTGCGGCAACCGCACTGAGAATGCGTGCAATAATGGCGTAGCAAGCTGGACCAACAGGCGACTCATCCATCCTACAGACCTTTAACAACTTAACCAGCACAACTGACTATGTCACTCCTTTTCTTCAAAAAACAACTCAAGTACATCATCCCATAACGTACAGATTGGGCAAAAATACCACAACGGGTGGAAAACGCCATCAATTTCTATATGGTCGGGTTGAAATTAAACAAAAAAGCAAAGGGCGGAGTCAACTTCTCGCAGCTGGGCATTAATCACTTCTTTCGACTGCCAAACAACTGTAGTGTGTTGCAATCAGAGATCATAGCAATACAAGAAAAAATGACAAAAGATATAAGTTAACCTGGATGCTGGATGGGCGTGAACCTGTCCAAGCTAACATTTTTGCGGTGTTGCCACACAACGCCTCTTTTGGAGTTAAAAACAGGAAACGCGATCCCCGTCCACCATTCTTTCACTGATTTTTGGAAACTAGTTGCTACTTTCATTTGCAGTCACTGGTTTTCCCCAAAGAGGACTTGAAGGTCTTCCTGTAGATTTACTGTGTATGACGGAAGCTATAAGTGTAGTACAGAAGCAGTGTAAAGATAAAAATATGCCTGTAAACACTTTTCAATTTAAGAGCCAGCATGTTTTAACTGAAATAGCCGAAATTACTGTGAGGAGATTTTATGTGACAGTAGATGTGCAGCTCCAGAAAAAATGGGCCTTGAGGGTCCGATTTGACGATTTTGGGCATTTTAAAATTTGTTGGCCTCTTTTGCCAAAGTGTCTGGCCACGAAATAAGAACAGTTTGAGTGCATTAACTGTGGTTCTAACAATAGTGCTTCCTCCTGCTATACCCCCGTCTCATAACGCTGGTTTATCTCACGTATTTCTGTATCTTCAAGTCAGCCCTAACCAGCCAAACCTTGGATAAGCTCGGAAATTTTTTGATAAATTTAGGAACCAACAAGATGGTGCTGTGATAGCCCAAGCGGCTGTAACTTACAATTTGTTTTTTTTTTTTTTAACATTTTTAATTAGGTAGCCTATATAATGGGAGTTTACTATTTTTGCTGACGAACACTCTTAGTACATGACCGCAATACACAAAAAAAAGTCCCCGGAATGATCCATTCCCCTTGTGTCTGATTTTCCAGCCGTTCTTTTTTCCGTATCTATGGAGAGGACTGAAAGGCCCACCACACTTTTCTAGGGATGCAAGAGTTGGAACTGTTGGGGAAACACTGTGGTTTTGGTTGTTTCTAACTCAAATATGAAGACTCTGGCGCATCAACGCATTTTCCTTTCATTAATAAAACTCTTCCGACGGCGCTTATTTTTACGGTGTTCAGAGGCATCCCGTGCAGCCACCTTGCTATCTCGGAGTGTCCGAGCCTTTCCTCTGCTAATATTCCGCTTCTGTTATAACTCTGCATTGCTATACTGTTGCACGGATATAAGAAGTATAGGTGCACGAGTTGATTTTTTTGCTGTGTTCTTAGCTGACCAGATCCACCAAGCTGCCCCTCCTGCTGGAAGTGTTTCTATTCCTCCACCATCTTGGTCTGCTTCAAAGCCAGAAATTGCTGTCTTGGCCAGAAAAGGTCATGCACTCCGCCACCTTGCACACAAGGCAAGGTGAAAGGCTTCTGTTTCAGAACTTAAAAAAGTCCTCCAGCCCCCTAAAAATTTGCTTTGTTACAATGGTACCAAAAAAAGGAAAGACGCGTGCTCCCCAAATACCTATCGGCCGATTAGTCTCCTGTCCACCTTTTCAAGACTTTTGAGCGAATCATGCTTGTATATGCTTAGCTGCGTTTGATGAATCGCTTCTAGACGACCAGTTTGGCAGTTTCGTAGTCGCCATTGTGCTGTTGAGCAAGTGAACAGGGTAGTAAATCATGTACTGGGTGTTTTGGAAAGTCGCAAATACTGCTCAGCTGGCTTTCTTGATGTCAAAGGCCTGACAGGGTTTAGCACAAAGGTCTATTTTACAAACTTATGCCATATTTGCCTGAGGTATTATGGAAGCTAATCGTGTCATTCTTGAATAAAAGGGAGTTTGTTGTCGACATCCGTGGACATCGTTCTGGACTACGCCCAATTCGTGCTGGGGTCCCACAAGGAAGCGTTCTTGGGCCGGTTCTGGATCTTCCAAACCCAGTTGCACACGGTATACTCCTGGCCTGCAGATGACACTGCATTTTTTGCAGTTGGTAATACCCAATCGTCTGCCTCCCGGCGTGTCCAGACATTCTGAGATGAATTCGAGTGTTGGGCTTCTCGGTGGAACATTGCACTGAACGTCGACAAAACGCAGCACGCTACATTTGCTCTCCGCTTTGGCCGTTAGCGTAGCCTCTACCTTGATGGGATAGGCTTGAGCTTGAAGGCAAGGTGACCTACCTTGATGTGACATTGGACCGTCCAGCAAGTTATTCCCCAATTTAACGTCGGGAGTTAAATTGGTGAATTACTTGCTGGAGCACAGCCTATGATTCATCTCTTAAAAGAGTGAAAGCGTACAGGAGGATACTGGGTGTGAAACGGCACCCTTATGTCGAAAATCGTGTGTTGTTTAAGGAATCGGGAGTGCCGACGTTTACGGAGACAGTTTTTATCTTTTCAAATCGATATAGAGATCGCTTGCTGGATCATACGAACCGTCTGGCTAGACGTATTGCTACACGTCGCCTCCGCAGACGACACCCAGCGGACCTGTGGATTATTGGTCGTGATAAACACGTGCGCCTCTTATAACAGCACAAGAATAATGACAAGCTTTTACCTGCCTTGCACTTAATACCCGAATATTTGGGATCTTTGATCACTTCTGACAAACACGAAAACTAAAACCACCCATGTGTAGCGTGCAACACAAAATAATTTTCAAAAAAAAAAAGATTTTACAGCTTAACAGAGATGCCTGTTAATTTATTCATTAAAATGCAGAATCCAAAGTTAAGCTATTCAATATACACATAAATATTATATTTGTATTGTAATTTATAATCAAGTCAATAAAGGTGGATAAAAGTAATTTTAATTTTAAATCAATTTTGTTTGCATTCCATGTTTGTTAAATAAAACCAAAAATTTTCATTCAAGGTACACATTTTTTTAAGAAACAATATTTAAAATTATGTTTAACTCTTAAAGAAAAAAGAGTTTGACCACTATGGTAAACATTGTTTTAATTTTTACACGAGAAAGCCTGGGAAAGTCAAATTTACACAAGCTTCACTGTTGATCACTTTAGAGCATCACTCTCTTTTAACCGTGGGCGAGAAGGTAGGGATTTTCTCCTACGATGATTTGTTAAAAAAAAGAAATACAAACATATATACATGCATAAATACATATACAGATATGCGTTAGCTATAGATTTGATATTTAATTTTATTTTTTTATCTTAATATTGCTCCGCAGTGTGTCTAGTGTGTTCAACGTCAAGTTTCTATGTTCGTCAAGGTTTGTTTTTCCAGACTGTGGCTGAGAAAATACGGAAGCTGATTGTGTCATTTTTGGATAAAAAGGAGTTTGGTGTAGGTATCCGTGGACATCGTTCTGGACTACGGCCTATTCGTGCAGGAGTCCCGCAAGAAAGCGACCTTGGACTGGTCTTATACACTGTTTATTTCCAAGCCTAGTGGCTTGCGGTACACACTCTGCCACCTTTGCAGATGACACTGCATTTTTTGCAGCTGCTAGTACCCTATCGTCTTTCTTTAGACATTCTTCCAACTCGATAGTGCGCATTGCATTCGCAAAGCGCGCCTGCGACATTTGCCTCTCGATAGATAGATCGATAGATCTCTTTGAAAAGACCTGTTCCGTGCAGTTAGTTTATCGGTTATGTTGTTCGCAGAGTCCCGTACCGATAACGGGACTCACCCTCCGTGCCTCTTATGGATTTTTCCTTTGTATGTGTTCGTTACCAACGATATCCGCGCATTTGGTCTTTAGCTGGCTTACGTGTGTTATTTTTAATGGCCCTTCCTATCTAGGGACCGATATTGCTGCGATACCTTCTCGTTCCTTGGACAGATGGTGCTCCTGAGCCTAGACCGTGTTTTGAATATTCGCGCGCCAGATTTTACGCCGCCTTCTCCATATTGCGCCTGAACAGCTCGAAGAGCTGCTAGCTCTGAGAAGTTGTGGGATCGTTCCAGCAAAATTTATATTGGGGGATTGCCTTTGACCAAAAGATTACGCTAAGGTTCTGTTGGGATCGTAAGGGTTTTATTTGTCTCTGTTGATAATTGCTTACATCCTTGATGCTAGTCCAATCCGAAGTGCATCCAAATAGGCTTTATCACCTCCAATTGAAAGCACAATATATATAATTTTTTTGCAGAGAACCGGAAAGAATACTTTTAAATTCCATTTCATTTCAATATAAACGTTTTCTACTAATTAAATCTTAACTTATTTAATATTTTCAACAGTCTCCTTAAATATAGCCTCGCGGCTCTTCCGTTACTGCTGCTCTTCGTCGCCGCTCCTCATTTCTGTACTCTGCGGCGTCGCTGCTCTTCGTTGGCTGCTTGCTGGTGTTAGAATCGTGGTGGCTCCACCGAGACTCTGGATGTTATGCGAACCTCACTGTTTTGGCCGGCAAGGTGTATCTCCTAGCAAGTAGAAGTAGGTATCCTTAAACTCGATTTAACCACGACCTAGCACTAGTTATAAATCTTTATAACACAAATTTTTAGATAACTTTCATCACACGAGCATTCCCCAGGGAGTGATCTCCGGACTCAGATAGGACTAGCGCTAGTTTCGTCTGCACATCACCGCAGACTCATCAGCTATCTCTGGGTACAGCGGCTAAATTTCGAAAACTTCTCTTAGGATCAGATCAGAAGCTTTGCAATTTTTGCCGTTGTCGTACACTTTGGGTTCTTGAGTGTAAAAAGTTTCCTTTTACCATTAGACTTTTCTGCCCTCGCCGTGTGAGCATCCAAAGTTTAGCTTGGTACCATGAGTTCACGTTTTGCTCGGGTCCAAGGAACAAATGGGGAGGATTTCCAGGAACCAATGGGGATCGATACGGAAGGCCGTTCCACGGGTATCTCCGTAATTTCACCCGCTTCACCCCAATGTGACCTACAGACGGGTGGAATGTGGTGAAAACGGATAAAAGGACACGACAAACGTCGTGCTCCTGCTAAGCTCCCAGATTCTAGAGCCCCTAGCAGCGCTACAGAACGTTGTGAACTACGGGCTCAAGAAGACAAAGCTCCCGATATATGATACGGACAAACTGGCGGCCTGTTAACCGGCAAAGAACTTGTGCGGCACACATAAGCCGGCACCCAGAGCAGACTTTCAGACTTACCAGAAAAGATGGAGGCCTAATCAATCACTTCAAATGATGCAGGTCCAGCAAATTAACTTGCCCCATTTATAGGCAGCCACAGATGCCCGCCTGATATAGTGGGTAACAAAATCTGTGGACTTAAAACTCCCAGATACAGAATTTCTACAACAAAGGTAAGGACAAACCAAGAACCTGATTTTTTATTAAGTCTCACCTTTATGCGACATCCAAGAATAGAAGGGAAGTTTTGGACATTACCTATCCTCTGAGACTCTGATTGACCAAATCGGTGATTGGAGGGATATGGGATGATCACTTCTTCTCCGACCACCGACACATAGAATTCACCAATAGCACATGGCATTTCCAATCCCCGCGAAAATAAACAATCTTTTGAAAACCGACTCGGGTTTCCACACAAATCCATGGCCACTAACCTAAGGACCCCACCTCCATTTGCCAGGGAAAAACTAAAGAAGAATGTCGACATCGTCACATACACCTGCAAGGAACCCTTAAAAAAAAACAAGCAAGTAATTTTACAATTATAAAAGACACCTACTTCCCAAAAGCTGTGAGACCGTCACATACATCTTCTAAAGATTTCAGACTGATAGGTCTATCCTCATTCCTATTAAAAGCCCTGGAACTGGCTATACACAGCATTAGTCAGACCAATCCTTCTGTACGGGATCATCGTTTGGTGGAACTCCATTACAAGAAAAGAAACCGGCTAAATTACTCAAAATTCAAAAAAGCGTTGAACTCTGCATCAGTGGTGCGTTCCGCACGAACCCCACTGACGCCCAAGATACCAATCGGAACATTTATCCTGGACTTGCAAGCAGGACCAACGGGCTACTCTTCCATCCTACAGACCTTTAACAACTTACCCAGCACAACTGACTATGTCACTCCCTTTCTTAGCTTCACAAAACTATAAAAGGTTTTTATCCCATCAAGCTAGCTACTTCTAAAACAGACTGTTACTAGTCTCTCTGAACGCAAATGGGACTCAATCACCAAGCTTACATGCCCCGAACTTACAAAGATCAAGGGCACTCGTACTAAGAAATAGGATTCCTTTTTTACAAACTAAACGGATTTTGAATTTTTTCCAAATGTATTTCTATAAATTTTAACGTTTTTGATTTGCCTGATATTTTTTTACCACACTATATCTGTAACAAAATTTTATATTGCCCGCATCGCAAAACTTTTCCGTGGATGGATTCACAAAAAAAATAATTTTTTCACAACGGCAATCAATGTAACCAGAGCTAAAAACAGGGCAAACGATAGCGAACCCGTTATGCAGGGTAGAACGAAAGGGCGTTGTTCAGATTCGTGCCCATAAAGGTGTACGGACCGAGTTGTACATTGGAAACGTTCGCAATAATTGACGAGGGATCAAGCTGCACTCTGATCGAAACGAATGTAGCTAAAAAGTTGGGTATCGATGGCCCTTCAGACAAGCGGTGCCTACAGTGCACACGAGAAATATCTCTAACGGAAGTTGAATGACAACGCATAAATTTAACGATCTCACAAAGCTTCGACGCAGAAGCACAAAATGTGAGAACCGTCCTGAACCTGGATTCACTGATTTCACATTCGCACTACACGTACAAATACACAGATCCAGTCGCTCCTTCAAGAAAAGCGGCGACTTCGCCGAGACTGCCAGGCACACCTCTCCCCAGCCACTAAACAAAGGTTTAAAGAAGCTTGTCGGAAGTTGTATAAAGCTTTACTAACTGAAAAGAATCAGACTCAACGTGCCTATATAGCGCAACTTTCGCCCACCAGCAACAAATTTCCACTCTGGAGAACGCACCCAAACATTAAACCACCAATTAAACCCGATTTTCCAATTCGATCACCAACAGGTGGGGAGCCAACATATTCGCCTCTTACTTAAAAAATGTCTTCCAACCTCATCCGCCGACAAACCAATTCACTAAGACGCATAACAGCTGAAATACGCACAGCGTTTGAATGCAGGGAATACTGCAGTGCCTTATTCCTAGACTTATCTCAAGTTTTCGACCGCGTTTAAATTGACGGTCTGGTTCATAAAATCAAGACTGTCCTACCACAAAACACCCACAAATTACTTGAATCTTAACTTAAGGACAGAGTATTTACAATCAGATGCAAACATTTCTTCTCAACCAACCACAAAATCGAAGTACCCAAAGAAAGTGTACTCGGTCCGATCTTGTCATTTACACGGCTGACATTCCCACAAGCAGTCAGACAACTCTATCCACCTTTGCTGATGACACAGCTAATCAGTCGTTCAAAATGTTCAAACAGCAACAGCGTAATAAAAAAACCACCTGGGGGCCGTAGAAAAATGGCTAGCAGATTGGCGCATACAATGTCAATGAACAAAATTGCAAACATATTACGTTTAAACTCAATCAAGCAATTTGCCCACCACTGGCCCGATCCGGCTCGTTCCGACTTATATACTGCCTGCAATAGAAAGACAACTTTTGGGAAAGTTTCTTGCAGATATCTTTAAAACTGAGAGACTAGTTTGTGTAGAAAGGAACGGACAGACGGACAGTAAAGGAGCTATACCCGCACACTCTGGAGAGGATAAATGCTTACGAGTTAAAGGAGACGACTTTATCAAGACTGGCAAGTGGGAGAAGCAGCGAGGTACTCTGAAGTACGTCATGCCATTTTTAAGCCAAATATGCCAGACATAATTAACATCGGAGGAAGCAATAATTGCCGTACGTTTTCGGAACCTGTATGATGTACACAACGTGATTATGCGAATGAAATAAATCTTCTTCGTTAAGGAACCTTCGTAAGAAGGAAGAGCTCAATCTATAAAATTTCGCCGTATCTGGAGGTGCTGAGAATACGCGGACGGATCGATCGAATTCGCGGTGTGCATATGAACGTGAAAAGACCAGTAATTCTACCCATTGGACACAAAGTGTCCTTATTTTCACCGCAAGTTTTACCACCAACTAACCGAAATTGTAGACAATGAAATCACGCCCCGGGACTAAGAGCCAGAGTTTTGAGCCCTAGCGAATGCTTGCCAGAGATGTCGCAATAAAAAGCGGCACCGGAGATGGGAGATAATCCTCCAGAAAGACTTGCTATTAATGAGCCACCTTTCACTAACACTGGTATCGATATTTTTGGACCATTCGAGTTGAACGTTCAAATGTAAGAGCCGTCCACTTATGCTAATCCTTCACCGAGAAAATTTGAGAACGAAAAAACCAAGAGCAAATCTTCTCTATTTTAGTATTTTTACTTCTCACTTTATTCTTGAAATCGAGGAGAAATTGTTCATTTTGTTCTCGATTTCTCTAATAGAGAAGAAAATATCTTGAATTCGAGAATAAAAGATCTTAAACTCGAGAAGAAATTAGTCTAAAATGTAAACAAATTGAAAGAGATAAAAATTGGGAGAGAAGTTCTCTCTCAAATTTTTCGGAAAGTTACCGAAGTATACTTCGGGTCTCGTCTTTTCCCTTTAAATTGAGTGTTGAAAAGTGGAAGCATGGAGACGGAGACAATAGGTGACCGGTTGTTCGACCTATTGGTCTCGTTTGATTTGTTGGAGACCCAGCGATACTTGCACGGTAAGTAATTTATATTTTATAATATGAAAACTAAGAATATAACTATTATTATAATATAATAAATAAATAATATTTTATATAATAATTTTCATTTAATTTAAGAAAACGTGATTGTATTAATTTATTTGTGAACAAAATAAACGTGTTTCGACTGCTTAAATTTACTATTTAACACGTGCTTTAGTAAAACGAATGATTTAACACGAGTTGTAAAATAGCAATTTACTGCAAGTCACGCTTCTGCAGTTCATGTAAGTATGTGTTTTTTTTACTCAATCAAGGTATGAGTCTTTAAGTTGTAATATTTATGAAACCTTAATAAGTTTAATCTTAAAAATTGTTGTATTTATTCACTTAAATTGATACCCAATAACCTGAGGCTAATATTAATTATAATTAAAAATTTTTCATAGAGCTTGAATTCAATTTTAAGTGGAACGACTTCTGGAAAAGAACTTCTAGCATGTAAAGAACTGACTGAAAAGCAAAGACACATTCTCATAAATCTTATTATTGAGGAAAT
Source organism: Drosophila gunungcola (assembly GCF_025200985.1). Taxonomy (NCBI): domain Eukaryota; kingdom Metazoa; phylum Arthropoda; class Insecta; order Diptera; family Drosophilidae; genus Drosophila; species Drosophila gunungcola. The sequence goes on from NW_026453341.1 coordinate 37,789, forward strand.
CAAAAACAATAACATCAACCTTCAAGTAAGAAGTTTTCCAAATTTGTTGGATGAGCTCTTCGGGTTTTTCACACCTCCTTTCATACTTACATATGTCTTAAATAATGATAAGAAAACTATAAGATTACAATATATAGATTTATTATTTCAAAAAAATATAATATATATAATATAAAAACACCAATAAAAGAGTAAAATAAAAACCAAAAACAATTTTTAAAAATTTTTGGGATTTGGAATTTTTACTGAACAATAAACCGTTCTCAACAGTCTCGATTTCAGTATTTCCGTGCTCAATAGTGAGCCAAGAACGGATTTACTGAAATCAAAAAGACATTTTCTTAGATCGATACTGCTTTTTTAAGACTGAAAATACTGGATTTGAGAATAAGTCTTCTTAGTTTTGAAAACGAATAGGTAAGAACGGTTTTCTCTCGAAGCCAAGAAGACTTATTCTCAAATCGAGAATTTTTTTTAAGACTGATTATTCTTGCTTTGAGAATAGGTCTTCTTGGTTCTGAGAACGAATAGGTTCTTGAGTCCAAGCATAGGCGTTCTCGTTTTCAAGTCATTAATGATTTCATTTTTGATTTTGAAAACGATTTACTCTCGAAGCCTAGAAGACATATTCTGAAATCGAGTATGTTCAGTCTTAAAAAAGCAGTTTTGATCTAAGAAAATGTCTTCTTGAATTCAGTAAATCCGTTCTTGGCTCACTATTGTTGAAATGTTTGTGGCGAAGTGCCAAAGAAAATAATTTCAGACAATGGACTAATTTTCGAGGAGCGAAAAAAAAAATAAAAGAAAAAAAGAAAAAAAAAATAATAAAAACAAATAAAAGAAAAAAATAAAAACCAAAAACAATTTATAAAATTTTTGGGATTTGGAATTTTTATTGAACAAAAAAACCGTTCTCAACAGTCTCGATTTCAGCATATGCGTGCTCAATAGTGGGCCAATAACGGATTTAATGAAATCAAAAAGACATTTTCTTAGATCGAGACTGCTTTTTTAAGACTGAAAATACTGGATTTGAGAATAAGTCTTCTTAGTTTTGAAAACGAATAGGTAAGAACGGTTTTTTCTCTGAAAGCCAAGAAGACTTATTCTCAAATCGATAATTTTTTTTAAGACTGATTATTCTTGCTTTGAGAATAGGTCTTCTTGGTTCTGAGAACGAATAGGTTCTTGAGTCCGAGCATTGGCGTTCTCGTTTTCAAGAGTAAATCATTTTTTATTTTGAGAACGATTTGCTCTAGAAGCCGAGAAGACATATTATGAAATCGAGTATGTTCAGTCTTAAAAAAGCAGTTTTGATCTAAGAAAATGTCTTCTTGAATTGAAATGCTGAAATCGAGACTGTTGAGGACGGTTTTATTTCTTGGTGTTGAAATGTTTGTGGCGAAGCGCCAAAGAAAATAATTTCAGACAATGGACGAATTTTCGAGGAGCGAGCCTTCCGTTACAAGAAGAAATCGAGAGGATCTTATTGAAAGAGCTGCAAAAAATCCCAGATATCGAATCGTCGAAGACGGGATATCACGCAGCGCGGTTATACGCACCGCTACTGGATTGCTGACCCGACCGATCGTCAAGTGTGCCAATCTAGATGTCAGAAGACCAGCTACAGAGGTTGACCAAGACGTAACCAGGAGTATTGCAAGAAAATCGGCGAGGCTTGTTGGCGAAGGGGGGTGTGTTACGTCATGAACCAAACTGACAGGGCAGCATACGTGGAAAAACCCCCAGAACGGCTGATGGCTGGCAATCGCTAGGGAATGGTTATTCAGGGCGAATGGCCAGGAGGCAGTAGAAATTAAGCCGGAGATCCGAGCAAGTTTTTTAGTTTTTTCTTGTGTTCCATTAACAATCATTTTCTATCAATTTGTTGTCTGCGCGACAGCATTCTCTCTTGTTTTTCTTTTATTTTATATTCACTGTTTTCTTTATCGTTCCTTACATGGGTTCATTGCACAGTCAGTTTTGGAAAACTCACACGCGTCGATCTATTCTAATCTGTATACGACCTCGACTATGCCGGGGCGAGCGTTGTTGCGAACGAATGTTTGTATAACCGCGAAATTTCCGCTCGTAAGATTCCACGGCCGACCCATTCCGCATGCCTGGTCGCCGTCCGTCTCAAAGCCGATTGTTGCTACTCTTTCTTCGCCGCTGGTACACGTGTGAGGGTATCGCCGGCAGTTGGTCCCTTGCAGATCGAGGATGATCTGGTCGAGCATCTGGTCCTCCCAGTCGGTGAGCGGGTCGCAAGGGTGGGCGCAAATGGGGAACGCTGACCGTCAATTCTCCTGCGAGATCCTGACAAGGTGCTCTTATGGCAAAGGTTTGGTCGTCCGTCGAGGGGTTCTGGCGGTGCTTCCCTCTTGTTTTCGCTGTCGGTCTCCAGCTCAAACTCTGTCAGGTATTAGGTGATGGAACCGCGAGATACGCCTTGACCCAGATCTTCCACCTCGACAACAATTGCGCTGAGTGACGTCGGCTTAGGGTCGAAGTTTGGGTGCTTCGGGATGACGCGTCTTCGTGGCGGCCCTTCTCGGCATTTGGGATGTATGGAATATGAGAGTCAACGGGTGTTTGGGGTTCTCGGGTGTTCCGACTGGGTAGGTACACCATGTTTCGAGCTGCGTACTCCAGTGTGAGACTCGATGCTGGCTTTCAGTGCCGGGCGTGGCAGTGGTGACAGAAGTTCGTCCGGGTTCGGAACCTCCGAAAGTAATCTTGGTATCCACATTACCAGGGACTGGGCGGCGATGCGCATGAATGCCACATAACCGTGGTACCGGCTCACTTGGTCTTCAGATGAGGGTTGGTAGTAAAGGTAAACGCCGGATAACCGTGGTCTAAACTCCGTATACCTCGGGTGACCGGCACAAGGGTCAGACCTAGTCCATTGGAATTCGTCCTTCGGCTCCCCTGACCGTCGTTCCTTGGAGAAACCCGGGGATTTCCTCGAGCACATAAGAAGCTGTATGGGGTGAAGTCGGCTGATAGGATCGTCTAGTTTCGCCGGGTGGGGATCCAAAACCCTACCTTTTCGAATTCCCGACCGGGTGCAGCTAACAATGGACCCGTTAATTTTAGCCTATTACACGGTATTTTTATACAACGGTTCTGAAAGACACTATGCCGATACTTGGCAGACTTAAGGGTGTTGCCGTTGTTTTTAAGCCTGGGGTCTTTTGGGCCGAGGAGCTTAAGCCGGCTGATGGTGGCGATCCGTCGTCGTCGATCTCGTCCGCTTTATATTCTGAACAGTGGTGTTTACGCTGGCAAATATTGGCGATCCGCCAACGTCGGGCTCCTGGGCGCTGGAAACACAGGAAATTCGGAGATATAAATTTCGGGACGATGAAAAAGCCGTTGTATTTATGGGCCAGTTTGGCAGCGAATCCCCCGGCCGCTCTTGATAAGAGATGTCGAAATAGCCGAACCCGATTCCCAAGCGTTGGTCTCCATTCGCTTCCTTTAAGGTTGTAGTGCCTTGCCTGGTCTAGAGATGCTCTATGAAGATTCGACCGCACGATGTAGTTGTCCCAGAGGCCGATATCATCCCACAATGGAATTGACAATTTCCCAGCGCTGCCCTGATACCGAAACGTAAAAAAACGCGTCCTTGGGTGCAATTTAGATTCTGTTTCACAGAAAGAAACTGTCCCAATTAAATTTTTAATATTTATAATAGGTTTATACCGGCAGGAAAATGTTTAAAATATTCAAGGTATTGGTGGTGGTGAAAAAAAAAATTTCAGTTGTTCCCTAGTAAAAAGAATTGTTTAATATAAAACGTTTCTTTCGTTATTTTTTTAACGTCATTTGTATGCTATAAAATTGGTTCTATCTCTACTTTCTGACAGTGATTTTTGGCCGTTTTAATCTCCCAGATATTTCTTGATCCTGACTTTGTTGAGGGACTCTTAGATCTATCATTACAACAAATTATTTATTCCGGATAGCGAAAGCCTTGCTCACGCAATCATCTCACCTCGGGCCGTGCTAAGATGTCACTCGGACCGTGCTGGAAGTCTGTCAGCTTGACCCGGGTACCGGCGCACCGCACAGTGGTCGGTTACATAGGCCATTAATATAAAAATCAAAGTCAAAATTTTGACTTTAAATGTACCAATTCTTATTTATAATTCGTCTAGCTATTTGAACTTATTCATATTTTTGTTTTGCTCTACCTGTCCACTTCGAAAATAGCATCGAAAGATGAAGATATAATATTCATTGGGTATTTCAGCGTAAGCACCGTGCAAGGAAAGCTTTCCTTAAAAAATTGTTTAAGCTTATGAAACAGTCAAAATTTTGACTTTAAAAGTACCAATTCTTATTTGTAATTGTTCAAGCTATTTAAATTTATTCATCGTGTTGTTTTGCTCTATCTGTCCTCTTCAAGAATAGCATCGAAAGAGACAGTATGATATTCATTGGGTATTTCAGCGTAAGCAACGTGCAAGGGAAGCTTTCCTTAAAAAATGTTTAAGTTAACAAGTTTTAGTGCAATGAAAATGCTTAATTTTTTAAATAATGGTATTAACTTCCATTTTACAACAAAAAGTCGATGTAGTATGTGTTGTGTTTTGTGTAAATCAATATCGTATTTAGTACATAATTGTGAGCTTCATTGGTTTGTCTTTTCAGTGTTTTTGGTTAGAGTTTTAGTTGTGATGGCATTGTTCAGCACAAAGAAATTTTTTTGTATAATATTCTTAAGCATTTTAAGAATATAAGAATGTTTAACTCAAGTGCCGAAAGGTGCCGAGCGGCTTTCAATTATACGAAAAGGTAACCCAAACTTGTAGTTTGTTTCCGTTTGTTGGTATGTATTGTCGTTTGTTGTGTTATGTTTTGTGTTTATATTCTTTTATTTAAAATAATAGCTTATTTTTTCCTTGGGAGTGTCAATTTTCACGTTCTATTCCGTGTCGTATCAATGAAAGCTATATGATATAGTTGTCCGTCTTCAATATTATTAAAACCGAAACTCGGGAATATTTAATTATTACTAAATATTAAAAAAAATAAAACAAAATGTGAAAAACGAAAAAATTATAAGTCCAAGTCAGGGGGACAGCCAAAGGCGGGTCTCATGGTGAGCACGAGGGCTGATAAGATCAAGAGGATGCCGCCACAACAGGCGGGACCCCAAGAACGCAAGAAAGCATTTTAAAGCGTCTGGCCACAATACCCATCACCACAGGCCTGAAAATTCAGGAGGACATTACTTTAGCAAAGGCAGTTATCCCCGACATTGACACTACAAAAGTCGCCTTCAACACAAATAAACGGGAGAGATCAATAGAGGCTGTGCAGCCCTCCAGCAAGAAGGCCAAGACTACAAACCGGGGCCCTTAATCTTAATCTTTGCAGAGGTCGTGAAGGACCGAAAAGTAATCGGGTGGATTCTCAGGAACCAATGGGGATTGATCCGGAAGGCCTACACGGGCCTTGGGTAATGGGTTACAAAATCTGTGGACTTAAAACCCCCAATACACAAAAAAGTTCCCGGAAAGATCCATTGCTCTTGTCTTTGGTGTATACCGACCACAATTAAAACTCTGTTTTTCCAGCCGTTCTTTGTTCCGTATTTATGGATATGCCACGCAAAGTGGTAGTGCTGCCGTTATCGTTAAGTCCTCCCTCGACTATCTCCTGAGCGCAACAATATCAGAGCCCAACCTGCAAGCAGTTGCCATAATTTTGGTCACTTGGTTTAATAAAATTTTGTTTGGTGATGTCTTCTGTTCTATTGGTCTATTGGATATCTGCGTCTGTTTGGCTCTGTTGGTTAACGCTTCCTTCTAACTCAAATATGGCGCATCTACGAATTATCCTTTCATTAATAAATTTCATCCGACGGCTATTAGTTTTACGGTGTTCAGAGGCACCCCGTGCAGCCACCTTGCGATCTCGGAGTTTGCTTTATCTCTGCATTGCTATACTGTTGCACGGATATAAGAAGTTAAGGTGAATGAGTTGTTCCTCCACCATCTTGGTCTGCTTCAAGCCAGAAATTGCTGCCTTGCCTTCCCCAAATTCCTATCGGCCGATTAGTCTCCTGTTCAGTTTTTCCAAGATTTTTGAGCGAGTCATGCTTGATATATGCTTAGCTGTAGCTGCGTTTGATGAATCGCTTCTAGACCACCAGTTTGGCTTTCGTAGTCGCCATTGTGCTGTTGAACAAGTGTACAGAGTAGTAAATCATGTACTGGATGTTTCATGTTTCGTGTTTCATGTTTCGGAAAATCGCAAATACTGCTCAGCTGGCTTTCTTGATGTTCGACAGGCCTTTGACAGGGTTTAGCAAGAGGGTATATTTTACAAACTTATGCCACTTTTGCCTGAGGTATTATGGGAGCTAATCGTGTCATTCTTGGATAAAAGGGAGTTTGCTGTAGGTATCCATGTACATCCTTCTGGACTACGTCCCATTCGTGCAGAAGTCCCAAAAGAAAGCGGCCTTGGACTAGTCTTATACACAGTTTATTTCCAAGCCCAGTCGCTCGCGGTACACACTTGGCCACTTTTGCAGATGACACTGAATTTCTTGCAACTGATAGTACCCTATCGATTATACGAAAAGGTAACCTAAACTTAATTTTTAAAAAAGAAGTGTGCTTCTGTTGTGTGTTGTAGTTTGTTGCCGTTTGTTGGTTTGTATTGTCGTTTGTTGTGTTATGTTTTGTGTTTATATTCTTTTATTTAAAATATTAGCTTATTATTTCCTTGGGAGTGTCAATTTTCACGATTGCGTTCTATTCTGTGTCGTATCAATGAAAGCTTTATAATATAGCTGTCCGATTTCAATAATATTAAAACCGAAACTCGGGAATATTAAATTATTACTAAATATTAAAAAAATAAAACAAATGTAAAAAACAAAAACGTTATAAGTCCACTTCAGGATGACAGCCAAAGGCGGGTCTCATGGTGAGCACGAGGGCTGGTGAGTTCAAGAGGGTGCCGCCACAACAGGCAGGACCCCAAGAACGCAATAAAGCATTTTGAAGCGACTGGCCACAATATCCATCACCATAGACCTGAAAATTCAGGAGGTCATTACTTTAGCAAAGGCAGTTATCCCCAACATTGACACTACCCAATAACTTGAATTCAATTTTAATTGGAACGGCTGCTGGAAAAGAACTTTTAGCATGTAAAGTACTGACTGAAAAGCAAAGAGACATTTTCATTAATCTTATTATTGAGGAAATCAAATAACACCAACCTTCAAGTAAGCAGCTTTCCGTCAATTTGGCCAATCTAGATGTCAGAAGACCAGCTACGGAGGTTGACCAAGACGTAACCAGAAGTATTGCAAGAAAATCGGCGAGGCTTGTTTGCGAAGGGGGGAGTGTTACGTCATGAACCAAACTGACAGGGCAGCATACGTGGAAAAACCCCCAGAACGGCTGATGGCTGGCAATCGCTAGGAAATGGTTATTCCGGGCGAATATCCAGGAGGCAGAAGAAGTTAAGCCGGAGATCCGAGCAAGTTTTTTATTTTTTTCTTGTGTCCCATTAACAATCAATTTCTATCAATTTGTTGGCTGCGCGACAGCATTCTCTCTTGATTTTCTTTTATTTTATATTCACTGTTTTCTTTATCGTTCCTTACATGGGTTCGACTCTGCCGGGGCGAGCGTTGTTGCGAACGAATGTTTGTATAACCGCGAAATTTCCGCCGTAAGATTCCACGTCCGACCCATTCCGCATGCCTGGTCGCCGTCCGTCTCAAAGCCGATTGTTGCTATTCTTTCTTGGCCGCTGGTATACGTGTGAGGGTATCGCCGGCAGTTGGTCCCTTGCAGATCGAGGATGATCTGGTCGAGCATCTGGTCCACCCAGTCGGTGAGCGGGTCGCAAGGGTGGGCGCAAATGGAGAACGCTGACCGTCAATTCTCCTGCGAGATCCTGACAAGGTGCTCTTATGGCAAAGGTTTGGTCGTCCGTCGAGGGTTTCTGGCGGTGCTTCCCTGTTGTTTTCGCTGTCGGTCTCCAGCTCAAACTCTGTCAGGTATTAGGTGATGGACCGCGAGATACGCCTTGACCCAGAACTTCCACCTCGACAACAATTGCGCTGAGGGATGTCGGCTTAGGGTCGAAGTTTGGGTGCTTCGGGATGACGCGTCTTTTTGGCGGCCCTTCTCGGCATTTGGGGATGGATGGATTATGAGAGTCAACGGGTGTTTGGGGTTCTCGGGTGTTCCGACTGGGTAGGTACACCATGTTTCGAGCTGCGTACTCCAGTGTGAGACTCGATGCTGGCTTTCAGTGCCGGGCGTGGCAGTGGTCCGGGTTCGGAACCTCCGAAAGTAATCTTGGTATCCTTATTACCACGGACTGGGCGGCGATGCACATGAATGCCACATAACCTCGGGTGACCGTCACAAGGGTCACGCCTAGTCCATTGGAATTCGTCCTTCGGCTCCCCTGACCGTCGTTCCTTGGAAAAACCCGGGGATTTCCTCGAGCTCATAGGAAGATTTATGGGGTGAAGTCGGCTTATAGGATCGTCTAGTTTCACCGGGTGGGGATCCACTACCCTACCTTTTCGAATTCACGACCGGGTGCAGCTAACAATGGACCCGTTAATTTTAGCCTATTACACGGTATTTATATATAACGGTTCTGAAAGACACTATGCCGATACTTGGCAGACTTAAGGGTGTTACACACAGTAAGTTCGGAGATATAAATTTCGGAACGATGAAAAAGCCGTTGTATTTACGGGCCAGTTTGGCAACGAATCCCCCGGCCGCTCTTGATAAGAGATGTCGAAATAGCCGAACCCGATTCCCAAGCGTTGGTCTCCATTCGCTTCCTTTAAGGTTGTAGTGCCTTGCTTGGTCTAGAGATGTTCTATGAAGATTCGACCGCACGATGTAGTTGTCCCAGAGGCCGATATCATCCCACACTGGAATTGACAATTTCCCAGCGCTGCCCTGATACCGAAACGTAAAAAAACGCGTCCTTGGGTGCATTTTAGATTCTGTTTCACAGAAAGAAACTGTCCCAATTAAATTTTTAATATTTATAATAGGCTTATACCGGCAGGATCCTACATCCGAAAATGTTTAAAATATTCAAGGTATTGGTGGTGGTGAAAAAAAAAAATTTCAGTTGTTCCCTAGTGAAAAGAATTGTTTAATATAAAACGTTTCTTTCGTTATTTTTTTAACGTCATTTGTATGCTATAAAATTGGTTCTATCTCTACTTTCTGACAGTGATTTTTGGCCGTTTTAATCTCCCAGATATTTCTTGATCCTGACTTTGTTGAGGGACTCTTAGATCTATCATTACAACAAATTTTTTATTCCGGATAGCGAAAGCCTTGCTCACGAAATCATCTCACCTCGGGCCGTGTTGAGGTGTCACTCGGACCGTTCCGGAAGTCAGTCAGCTTGACCCGGGTACCGGCGCACCGCACAGTGGTCGGTTACATAGGCCATTAATATAAAAATCAAAGTCTAAATTTTGACTTTAGATGTACCAATTCTTATTTATAATTGGTCTAGCTATTTGAACTTATTCATATTTTTGTTTTGCTCGACCTGTCCACTTCAAAAATAGCATCGAAAGAGATATGAGATATGATATTCAGTGGGTATTTCAGCGTAAGCATCGTGCAAGGGAAGCTTTCCTTAAAAAATTGTTGAAGCTTATGAAACCGTCAAAATTTTGACTTTAAATGTACCAATTCCAGCCAAAGGCGGGTCTCATGGTGAGCACGAGGGCTGATGAGTTCAAGAGGATGCCGCCACAATAGGCATGACCCCAAGAACGCAAGAAAGCATTTTGAAGCGTCTGGCCACAATACCCATCACCATAGGCCTGAAAATTCAGGAGGACATTACTTTAGCAAAGGCAGTTATCCCCGACATTGACACTACAAAAGTCGCCTTCAACACAAATAAACGGGAGAGATCAATAGAGGCTGTGCAGCCCTCCAGCAAGAAGGCCAAGACTACAAACCGGGGCCCTTAATCTAAATCTTTGCAGAGGTCGTGAAGGATCGAAAAATAATCGGGTGGGTTCTCAGGAGCCAATGGGGATTGATCCGGAAGGCCTACACGGGCCTTGGGTAATGGGTAACAAAATCTGTGGACATAAAACCCCCAATACACAAAAAAGTTCCCGGAAAGATCCATTGTTTTTTTCTTTGGTTTTCTGCTTCTGTTTGGCTCTGTTGGTTAACGCTTCCTTCTAACTCAAATATGGCGCATCTACGCATTTTCCTTTCATTAATAAAATTCATCCGACGGCTATTAGTTTTACAGTGTTCAGAGGCATTCCGTGCAGCCACATTGCTATCTCGGAGTTTGCTTTATCTCTCTATTGCTATACCGTTGCACGGATATAAGAAGCTAAGGTGAACGAGTTGTTCCTCCACCATCTTGGTCTGCTTCAAGCCAGAAATTGCTGCCTTGCCTTCCCCAAATTCCTATCGGCCGATTAGTCTCCTATTCACTTTTTCCAAGATTTTTGAGCGAATCATGCTTGATATATGCTTAGCTGTAGCTGGGTTTGATGAATCGCTTCTGGACCACCAGTAGTCGTAGTCGCCAGTTGTGCTGTTGAGCAAGTGTACAGAGTAGTAAATCATGTACAGGGTGTTTCGGAAAATCGCAAATACTGCTCAGCTGGCTTTCTTGATGTTCGACAGACCTTTGACAAAGTTTAGCAAGAGGGTATATTTTACAAACTTATGCCACTTTTGCCTGAGGTATTATGGGAGCTAATCGTGTCATTCTTGGATAAAAGGGAGTTTGCTGTAGGTATCCATGGACATCGTTCTGGACTACGTCCCATTCGTGCAGAAGTCCCACAAGAAAGCGGCCTTGGACTGGTCTTATACACAGTTTATTTCCAAGCCTAGTCGCTCGCGGTACACACTTGGCAACTTTTGCAGATTACACTGAATTTCTTGCAACTGCTAGTACCCTATCGACTTCCTTCAGACATTCTTAAATAATTTAATGAGTGGAACATAGCACTGAACTGAAGCACGTTACATTTGTTCTACCTTAATTGGAATAGACTTGAGCATGAAGAATCTGCTGGCCGTGCACACATCGTCGACTGCTGATGCCACCACCGCCCCTTTAACTCGATAGTGCGCATTGCTTTCACAATGCGAGCCTGCGGCAACTGCCTCTCGATAGATAGATTGATTGATCTTTTTGAAAAGACCTGTTCCGTGCAGTTAGTTTATCGGTTATGTTGTTCGCGGTAACGAGGCGGTAACGGTGCTCACCCTCCGTTTACGTGCCTCTTACGGATTTTGCCTTTGTGTGTGCTCGTTACCAACGATATGCACGCTTTTAAACCCTAATGTTTATGTTTGTGTGCTTTCTTGCTTTCTTCACCTCCGGTACTGTGCGCCTTTAATACGACGGACTCTCTGTGGCTGCTCCTCCGCGCATTTGGTCTTTAGCTGGCTTATGAGACTTATTATTTGTAATGGCCCTTCCTATATAGGGACCGATATTGCTGCGATACCTTCTCGTTCCTTGAACAAATGGTGCAGATTTTACGCCGCCTTCTCCATATTGCGCCTGAACAGCTCGAAGAGCTGCTAGCTCTGAGAAGTTGTGGGATCGTTCCAGCAAATTTATTTTGGGTGATTGCCTTTGACCAAAAGATTACGCTAAGCTTGTGTTAGGATCGTAAGGGTTTTATTTGTCTCTGTTGATAATTGTTTACATCCTTGATGCAAGTCCAATCCGCAGTGCATCTAGAGAGGCTTTAGCACTTCCAATTGAAAGCACAATATATATAATTTGTTGCAGAGAACCGGAAAGAATAACTTTTAAATTCCATTTCATTTCAATATAAACGTTTTCTACTAATTAAATCTTAACTTATTTAATATTTTCAACAGTCTCCTTAAATATAGCCTCGCGGCTCTTCCGTTACTGCTGCTCTTCGTCGTCGCTCCTCATCTGCTCGTCGTTGGCTGCTTGCTGGTGTCAGAATCGTGGCGGCTCCACCGAGACTCTGGATGTTATGCGAACCTCACTGTTGGGGCCGGCAAGGTGTATCTCCTAGCAAGTAGAAGTAGGAATCCTTAAACTCGATTTAACCACGACCTAGCACTCGTTGTATCCTCAGCATTGTTGACTTAACGTCATTCGGCGTCTCGACTTTGCGATTTTGATCATGGCACTCGGCACTTGATTAACTTGAGGTTATAGTTTTTTATAAATCTTTATAACACAAATTTTTAGATAACTTTCATCACACGAGCATTCCCCAGGGAGTGATCTCCGGACTCAGATAGGACTAGCGCTAGTTTCGTCTGCACATCACCGCAGACTCATCAGCTATCTCTGGGTACAGCGGCTAAATTTCGAAAACTTCTCTTAGGATCAGATCAGAAGCTTTGCAATTTTTGCCGTTGTCGTACACTTTGGGTTCTTGAGTGTAAAAAGTTTCCTTTTACCATTAGACTTTTCTGCCCTCGCCGTGTGAGCATCCAAAGTTTAGCTTGGTACCATGAGTTCACGTTTTGCTCGGGTCCAAGGAACAAATGGGGAGGATTTCCAGGAACCAATGGGGATCGATACGGAAGGCCGTTCCACGGGTATCTCCGTAATTTCACCCGCTTCACCCCAATGTGACCTACAGACGGGTGAAATGTGGTGAAAACGGATAAAAGGACACGACAAACGTCGTGCTCCTGCTAAGCTCCCAGATTCTAGAGCCCCTAGCAGCGCTACAGAACGTTGTGAACTACGGGCTCAAGAAGACAAAGCTCCCGATATATGATACGGACAAACTGGCGGCCTGTTAACCGGCAAAGAACTTGTGCGGCACACTTAAGCCGGCACCCAGAGCAGACTTTCAGACTTACCAGAAAAGATGGAGGCCTAATCAATCACTTCAAATGATGCAGGTCCAGCAAATTAACTTGCCCCATTTATAGGCAGCCACAGATGCCCGCCTGATATAGTGGGTAACAAAATCTGTGAACTTAAAACTCCCAGATACAGAATTTCTACAACAAAAATAAGGACAAGCCAAGAACCTGATTTTTTATTAAGTCTCACCTTTATGCCACATCCAAGAATAGAAGGGAAGTTTTGGACATTACCTATCCTCTGAGACTCTGATTGACCAAATCGGTGATTGGAAGGATATGGGATGATCACTTCTTCTCCGACCACCGACACATAGAATTCACTAATAGCACATGGCATTTCCAATCCCCGCGAAAATAAACAATCTTTTGAAAACCGACTCGGGTTTCCACACAAATCCATGGCCACTAACCTAAGGACCCCACCTCCATTTGCCAGGGAAAAACTAAAGAAGAATGTCGACATCGTCACATACACCTGCAAGGAACCCTTAAAAAAAAACAAGCAAGTAATTTTACAATTATAAAGACACCTACTTCCCAAAAGCTGTGAGACCGTCACATACATCTTCTAAAGATTTCAGACTGATAGGTCTATCCTCATTCCTATTAAAAGCCCTGGAACTGGCTATACACAGCAATAGTCAGACCAATCCTTCTGTAAGGGATCATCGTTTGGTGGAACTCCATTACAAGAAAAGAAACCGGCTAAATTACTCAAAATTCAAAAAAGCGTTGAACTCTGCATCAGTGGCGCGTTCCGCACGAACCCCACTGACGCCCAAGATACCAATCGGAACATTTATCCTGGACTTGCAAGCAGGACCAACGAGCTACTCTTCCATCCTACAGACCTTTAACAACTTACCCAGCACAACTGACTATGTCACTCCCTTTCTAAGCTTCACAAAACTATAAAAGGTTTTTATCCCATCAAGCTAGCTACTTCTAAAACAGACTGTTACTAGTCTCTCTGAACGCAAATGGGACTCAATCACCAAGCTTACATGCCCCGAAGTTACAAAGAACAAGGGCACTTGCACTAAGAAATAGGATTCCTTTTTTAGAAACTAAACGGATTTTGAATTTTTTCCAAATGTATTTCTATAAATTTTAACGTTTTTGATTTGCCTGATATTTTTTTACCACACTATATCTGTAACAAAATTTTATATTGCCCGCATCGCAAAACTTTTCCGTGGATGGATTCACAAAAAAAATAATTTTTTCACAACGGCAATCAATGTAACCAGAGCTAAAAACAGGGCAAACGATAGCGAACCCGTTATGCAGGGTAGAACGAAAGGGCGTTGTTCAGATTCGTGCCCATAAAGGTGTACGGACCGAGTTGTACATTGGAAACGTTCGCAATAATTGACGAGGGATCAAGCTGCACTCTGATCGAAACGAATGTAGCAAAAAAGTTGGGTATGGATGGCCCTTCAGACAAGCGGTGCCTACAGTGCACACGAGAAATATCTCTAACGGAAGTTGAATGACAACGCATAAATTTAACGATCTCACAAAGCTTCGACGCAGAAGCACAAAATGTGAGAACCGTCCAGAACCTGGATTCACTGATTTCACATTCGCACTACACGTACAAATACACAGATCCAGTCGCTCCTTCAAGAAAAGCGGCGACTTCGCCGAGACTGCCAGGCACACCTCTCCCCAGCCACTAAACAAAGGTTTAAAGAAGCTTGTCGGAAGTTGTATAAAGCTTTACTAACTGAAAAGAATCAGACTCAACGTGCCTATATAGCGCATCTTTCGCCCACCAGCAACAAATTTCCACTCTGGAGAACGCACCCAAACATTAAACCACCAATTAAACCCGATTTTCCAATTCGATCACTAACAGGTGGGGAGCCAACATATTCGCCTCTTACTTAAAAAATGTCTTCCAACCTCATCCGCCGACAAACCAATTCACTTTACCAAACATCTCACTAGCGGAGCTTTCCTCCACAATAATTCTTGGAACAAGCACAATCATAAAAGCCATTGCAGAACAGATGAATCTAAAAAAAAGCCCCTGGCCATGATTTAATTTCACCTAAAATGATAACTGAATTGCCTCTATGGACAGTCAAAAGCATAACCACCATATTTAACTCAATTCTTAAAGGGGGCTATTTTCCCACACAATGGAAAAAGGGTGTTATTACAATGCTCCTAAACCAGGCAAAGACAAATCCCAATCCTCCTTCCGTGCCTATCAAAGCTATTTGAAAAACTGCTTTTGTGCCACCTCAGAACACACCTCCAAAACGACAGAGCGATCCCCTGAATCAGTTCGGCTTCAGGGAAAAGCATGGAACTACCGAACAGGTAAGACGCATAACAGCTGAAATACGCACAGCGTTTGAATGCAGGGAATACTGCAGTGCCTTATTCCTAGACTTATCTCAAGTTTTCGACCGCGTTTAAATTGACGGTCTGGTTCATAAAATCAAGACTGTCCTACCACAAAACACCCACAAATTACTTGAATCTTAACTTAAGGACAGAGTATTTACAGTCAGATGCAAACATTTCTTCTCAACCAACCACAAAATCGAAGCTGGAGTACCCAAAGAAAGTGTACTCGGTCCGATCTTGTCTTTTACACGGCTGACATGCCCACAAGCAGTCAGACAACTCTATCCACCTTTGCTGATGACACAGCTAATCAGTCGTTCAAAATGTTCAAACAGCAACAGCGTAATAAAAAAACCACCTGGGGGCCGTAGAAAAATGGCTAGCAGATTGGCGCATACAAGTCAATGAACAAAAATGCAAACATATTACGTTTAAACTCAATCAAGCAATTTGCCCACCACTGGCCCGATCCGGCTCGTTCCGACTTATATACTGCCTGCAATAGAAAGACAACTTTTGTGAAAGTTTCTTGCAGATATCTTTAAAACTGAGAGACTAGTTTGCGTAGAAACGGACGGACAGACGGACAAAATTCTTATTAGAAGCAGAAGATCACTGGACAGTAAAGGAGCTACACCCGCACACTCTGGAGAGGATAAACGCTTACGAGTTAAAGGAGACGACTTATCAAGACTGGCAAGTGGGAGAAGCAGCGAGGTACTCTGATGTATGTCATGCCATTTTTAAGCAATAATTGCCGTACGTTTTCGGTACCTGTATGATGTACACAACGTGATTATGCGGATGAAATAAATCTTCTTCGTTAAGGAACCTTCGTAAGAAGGAAGAGCTCAATCTATAAAATTTCGCCGTATCTGGAGGTGCTGAGAATACGCGGACGGATCGATCGAATTCGCGGTGTGCATATGAACGTGAAAAGACCAGTAATTCTACCCATTGGACACAAAGTGTCCTTATTTTCACCGCAAGTTTTACCACCAACTAACCGAAATTGTAGACAATGAAATCACGCCCCGGGACTAAGAGCCAGAGTTTTGAGCCCTAGCGAATGCTTGCCAGAGATGTCGCAATAAAAAGCGGCACCGGAGATGGGAGATAATCCTCCAGAAAGACTTGCTATTAATGAGCCACCTTTCACTAACACTGGTATCGATATTTTTGGACCATTCGAGTTGAACGTTCAAATGTAAGAGCCGTCCACTTATGCTAATCCTTCACCGAGAAAATTTGAGAACGAAAAAACCAAGGCAAATCTTCTCTATTTTAGTATTTTTACTTCTCACTTTATTCTTGAAATCGAGGAGAAATTGTTCATTTTGTTCTAGATTTCTCTAACAGAGAAGAAAATATCTTGAATTCGAGAATAAAAGACCTTAAACTCGAGAAGAAATTAGTCTAAAATGTAAACAAAATTGAAAGAGATAAAAATTGGGAGAGAAGTTCTCTCTCAAATTTTTCGGAAAGTTACCGAAGTATACTTCGGGTCTCGTCTTTTCCCTTTAAAATTTTCGGCCGCGGCGCAGGGTAGTTTTGTCTTTGATTGATTGAGTGTTGAAAAGTGGAAGCATGGAGACGGAGACAATAGGTGACCGGTTGTTTGACCTATTGGTCTCGTTTGATTTGTTGGAGACCCAGCGATACTTGCACGGTAAGAAATTAATATTTTATAATATGAAAACTAAGTTTATAACTATTATTATAATATAATAAATAAATAATATTTTATATAATAATTTTCATTTTATTTAAGAAAACGTGATTGTATTAATATATTTGTGAACAAAATAAACGTGTTTCGACTGCTTAAATTTACTATTTAACACGTGCTTTAGTAAAACGAATGATTTAACACGAGTTGTAAAATAGCAATTTACTGCAAGTCACGCTTCTGCAGTTCATGTAAGTATGTGTTTTTTTTACTCAATCAAGGTATGAGTCTTTAAGTTGTAATATTTATGAAACCTTAATAAGTTTAATCTTAAAAATTTTTGTATTTATTCACTTAAATTGATACCCAATAACCTGAGACTAATATTAATTATAATTAAAAATTTTTCATAGAGCTTGAATTCAATTTTAAGTGGAACGACTTCTGGAAAAGAACTTCTAGCATGTAAAGAACTGACTGAAAAGCAAAGAGACATTCTCATAAATATTAATATTGAGGAAAACAAAAACAATAACATCAACCTTCAAGTAAGAAGTTTTCCAAATTTGTTGGACGAGCTCTTCGGGTTTTTCACACCTCTTTTCATACTTACATATGTCTTAAATAATGATAAGAAAACTATAAGATTACAATATATAGATTTATTATTTCAAAAAAATATAAAATATATAATATAAAAACAACAATAAAAGAGTAAAATAAAAACCAAAAACAATTTTTAAAAATTTTTGGGATTTGGAATTTTTACTGAACAATAAACCGTTCTCAACAGTCTCGATTTCAGTATTTCCGTGCTCAATAGTGAGCCAAGAACGGATTTACTGAAATCAAAAAGACATTTTCTTAGATCGAGACTGCGCTAGTTTCGTCTGCACATCACCGCAGACTCATCAGCTATCTCGGGGTACAGCGGCTAAGCCTCGAAAACTTCTCTTAGGATCAGATCGGAATGGAATCAATGGAATCTTTTTAAAATATTGGGCAATAAAATATTACAATCTCTAAGAGTAACGCTACTCAAGCCGGTGACCCTATTATCAAATAATGATAAAGAGAAAGAAGAAATACTGTTTACATTCCAAGACGATCCAATACAAATTGGTCACACAGGCATAGCTAGAACAACAAAAAAAGGTATTATTATTGGAAAAACATGACAAGAGATAAATCAAAGTATATAAGAAAATGCCTCAAATGCCAAAAATCAAAAACAGCGAAACACACAAAGACCCCATTGACTATCACTGAAACACCACAAATGGCTTTCGACAGGGTAATTGTGAATACGATCGGTCCACTACCCAAATCTGAACAAGGAAATGAATATGCAGTAAAATATCTTGTAGCAATACCAATACCGAATAAAAGTGCAAATACAGTAGCAAAAGCTATATTTGAAGAGTTTATTTATTTATAGAAAAATTATGAAAAAATTTGAATATCAAAAACATAACTTCTACCGCACATCATCATCAGACTGTAGGTAACGTGGAGCGAAAGCACAGAACATTTAATGAGTTCATCCAATCATACATCTCAGTTGACAAAACAGATTGGGACGTGTGGCTCAAATACTTCGTGTATTGTTTTAATACAACCCAATCTATGGCACATGACTATTGCTCATATGAGTTAGTTTTTGGTAAAACTTCAAATTTAATAGTATAGATAAGATAAAACCCCTATATAATATGGAAGCATTTAAGAAAGCTAGATTAATGTCAGAAGCTAATAAGCAAAAACAAAAAATAAGCTATGACAAAAATACTTTAGATTTTGATTTAAAAATAGGAGATCAGGTTTTATTGAAAAAATAAAACGGGCATAAGCTTGACTTTAAATATATTGGACCCTATAAGGTTGAAAGCATAGAAGAAAATGATAGCATAGTAATTTCAAATAATAAAAATAAAAAACAAACAGTTCATAAGGATAGGTTAAAGAATTTTCATTCATAATTTTAAACTAAATAAATAGCAATGGTCTGATCAAGGAGTCGAGGGCAACAAGGTAAAACGGTAAACAACGAACCTTGGACCCGGGCAAAGCGGAGACACCGTGGACTAACGGTACCACGCTGGACATTGGACCCTCACACGGCAAGGGCAACAGGGTCGAACGGTAAATTGGCGGACTTCGGACCCGCACAAAGAGGACGCAGGACACTTTTTCGCGAGAGTGGGGCCGGCAGGTGACGTCACGCGCAAGTCGTTTTCCACGTACCGGAGGCCAAAAATCCACCGGGCTGGACCTTCGGGCGAGGCCAAGCCGGGTAGAATTTGTCGGACGTGGGGGGATCGAAGGGAAAAGGATGGCGGTATGATCGACCAGTCGGAAATGGTGTCCGCGCGCAGGTTACACGCACTACGAGGAGGAATGCTAGGGTACTAGACCAGACGGGCCGGGTGTCCGCGTGCCAGTCGCATGCGCTACGAGGAGGAAAGCTAGGTTACTAGACCAGACGGGCCGGGTGTCCGCGTGCCGGTACGAGGAGGGAATCTAAGATACTAGACCAAACGGGACGGGTGTCCACGTGCAGGTCTCAATACTACTATGAGGGAGGCTAAGATACTAGACCAGACGGGACGGGTGTCCACGTGCGGGTCTTTATTTTTCTACTATCCTCCTCCGAGTCCGCTACACCGTCTTTGCTTAACGGGGAGGAATTTTATGTACACTTACCTCAAAACACTGATCAGCCCACTTATTCACTGGTCGCGTGCCGTCACGCGGTCGAGGAGTTACTCGGATTACACGGAAAATTACTGCGGGAGACACGTCCGCCCCGTCTTACCATTCCGATACAAGAGACCGCTCGCCTGATCGGTGTATGACACCCTTTCCCACGCTCCCTTTTTCTCGCTTTCGGGATTTCTAGTATATTCCTTAATTTCTAGTATTTTCTATTACTCACTAAATATCGGCTGGCGTTGCCACTCGGGTTTGGAACTTAACTACGGCTTAATATTCGGTTTCAACTTAATATTTATTATTACACCTATAACCTTACATACTACTAACTTAATATTTATTATTCATGATAAGTCGCTTACACCTATAACCTTACATACTACCAAAATTTGTATTATACACCGTCTAGGTGTGTAGATAATCTGGCCGAAGTGTCCACGCCCTGCAGATCTTGCTGCGGCGATGTTTGGAAGCATCGGCGGAATAGTGGCCTTTTTCCCTCGTCGTCTTCGCTGTCTGAGATCAACTCGAATTCCGCTAGGTATACGGGATCCGGGGAGTCCGACGTTATGACCTTGGGTTCGCACCTGGGTGCGGGGAGTCCTGCTGCCTGTACTGGTTCTACATCCCGCAACCGACCTTGGTTAGACGGAGAGGTCTGAGTACTCCGGCTAGACAGTTTCGCCTTCTTGACCCGCTCCACGGCTGGGGATGTCTTGACCCCTTGAGAAATCGAAACGGGGGACAGCACAGTCCGTAGGGGCGGGGTCCTCGGTTGTCCTGCCCTCTCGCCGGCTGCCTTCTCGACGTCAACGTCGAGATCTGCCACTCTGCATTTTCCAACGCCGGGGGCAGAGGTGGAGATGGCGGTTCGTCGACGTAGGGTCCCTCTGCAAGCAACCCCGGGACTTTGATCACCACCGAGCGGACGTCGATACGCATAAGCGATACGTGTCCAGCGTACCGGCAGACCTGGTCTTTGGACGTGTGATGATACGAATGCTCCACGTGCGGGAATCTTGGAGGACTTGGTCTTGGGTAACCCGGATGGCCAGACCGAGGGTCACGTCGGGTCCACCGGTAATCATCCTCCGAGGTGGGCCGTCGGGACTCCGTATAATACGGCTCCCCTGGTTGTCCTCCGTTGGGGTAACCGCTGGCCCCCGGAACGTGGGGGCCTGCTGAATAGCTCCGAATCCCGGTCACTGGCGTCATCTTCGTCGACTTCCAGGCGGTAGGAAGCTGATTGGGGCGACGTCGGCTGATAATATTGCCGCGACCCGTCGGGTCGGGGGCTCCACAAGCCTCCGCGGAGTCCTGCGAACCGGAAACCGGAAACCGTCGTCTGTCTCCACCGATCTACCGTCTGCCTCGCCGTCCGACGTGAGGAACTCCTCCTCCATTGCTTCGTCGCCTCTGTCACCGTAATCCATCTCCATGTGGAAGGCCTCCGTGTCGTTGGAGTCGTCCGACAACACAATTACTTCATCCATCTGAAACGGTAAACTAAACTTCTTATTGCCCCACCTTTTCGAGCTCCCTACCTGACGGTGTAGCTAACAAAGGACTCGGTCTTAATCTGTTACAATGGTTATACAACGGTTATTCAACTGGTTATACAATGGTTATACAGTGGTTATACAGCGGTTATACAATGGTTATTGGCGGCTTATACAGTGGTTATACAATGGTTATTAGACTAGTTGTTAGACTATTCGGCGGCTGTATGCCGCTTACTGTATCGCGTTGCTCGGTCCGGTAATACTATCGTCGATCCTATCTGGAGTGGCTCCTGCGTAGTATGGTTTGAGCTGGGATATGTTGGCGCCGTCGATCTCCGGGGCGCTGCAGGCGTACCAAGTTCGGAGATGTGAACTTCGTAACGGTGTAAGGGCCGTCATACTTGGCAGCAAGTTTGGCGGCGAATCCCTCGGCTGCTTTCGATAGGAGATGCTGTCGCAGCCAGACTTGACTGCCGAGCATGGGTCTCCATTGTCGCCTTCGTAGGTTACAATGTTTCGCCTGGTCTTGAGACGCTCGCTGAAGATTCGCTCGTACGATGTCGAAGATTCCTTTGAGGTGAGACGCCTTGTCTTCAGGACTTGTATGCACGACCGCCGATCCGGGGGTGCGTTCATCATACAGCATCGCAGGCAAGCGTGGTTCCCGTCCTTGAGTTAGGAACGCGGGGCTATACCCCGTCGAATCCGATATACTGCTACCCACGAACTCTGGTCGCCTTCCAACAGCTGGGATATCAGCGTCATCACAGTGCGGTTGGTCCTTTCTGTGGGATTCTCCTGTGGACAATATGGAGCCGTGTACTGGATTTCTACGCCGAGTTTGGTGAAATAGTCCTTTGGGACCCGGCTTGTGAATTGGGTACTATTGTCGCATACGAACTTCCGGGGAATGCCCACTCGTGCAAGTATGCGTTCCCAAAACGCATTCTGCACTTGAGCTACCGTGGCTTTCCGGAGTGGGATCAGTTCTACCCATTTCGAGAATACGTCGTGAAACACCAGAAGCATAGTATTTCCTTGTTTCGACCGGGGTAGTGGACCTACAAAGTCCGCACAGAGAATGTCGAAAGGTTCACTGACGACCAGGGTTAGCATCTTACCTGCCGCTTTGGTTTGTTCCGTTTAAACTTTTGACAAGATTCACAATGGCGAACATGGCGTTTCGCGTCGCGATACATACCGGGCCAGAAATACCTCTGGGTCAGACGCGTGATCGTTTTTTCGGACTCCCAGGTGTCCTGCTGTCGGAGAATCGTGGCACTCACGTAAGACGCGGCCTCTACGGGAAGTGGGAACACAGAGCTTCCACGGGAAGTAGTCCATATCGTCAGCTCGGTAGCCCATGTTCCTATAGAGCTGGTCGTTTTCGATCATTTAGTCGGCGAACTTCTCGGGTTTCTCCTGTATTTGGTCTTTCATCCTTTTGATCCAGTCGCAGTGGTCTTCGAGTTCGACAGCGCCTTGCAGTACCTCACAGGGCTGTCGAGAAAGTGTGTCGGTCACGACGTTCAATTTCCCTCGTCGAATTGGAATTGCTGCAATTCTAGCGCCCAACGCGCTATTCGGCCGGAAGGGCTCTCAATAGAATTTAGCCACTTGAGAGCTACATGGTCAGTAACGACCTCGAATCGGTACCCGTCCAGGTAGCACCGCATCTTCCTGATTGGCCAGACACTCTTTCTCCGTGGTAGTGTAGTTCTGTTCCGCAGGGCTTAGCGATGACCTTTTCTTGACTTTCGGAGCCCTGTGATAAGCCGACGTCACTCGCGTCTGTTTGCAAAATGAACTTCTGGTCGAAATCCAGAAAGCCTAATACGGGAGCAGTAGTCAGGCATCTTTTAATTTCTACCAAGGCGGCTTGCTGTTCTGGTCCCCAGGTCCACTTCCGTCCTTTCTTTTTGGTAGCGCAGTCATCGGTTGTAAGATAGTCGCAAAATTAGGGACAAATCGCCGATACCATGAAGCCATCCCGATCCATTGACGGAGTTCCTTTAGGTTAGAGGGGGCCTTTAACCCGTTGATCGCAGACACCTTCTCGGGATCCGTCTGAATTCCGTCGCTACTGATGACGTGGCCGTCATCCAAATTCTTTGGATTTATCTTTAAATTCACCGCCCGCAATCTGTGGAAAACTTCCGAGAGATGAGTGAAGTGCTGTTCTTCTGTCGCGCTTATGACAATAATATCGTCTAGGTAAGCGAAGGCGACCGGTTCCATCTCCACACCGATTACACTATCCAGAGCGCGTTGAAACGTGGCACTGGCAGAATGCAGCCCGAAGGGCATGACCTTCCATTAGTACAATCCTCTCCCAGGAACCGTGAATGCTCTATATTGGCGACTATCCCTAGCCATGGGAATTTGCAAATATCCGTGCTTCAAGTCCAACGTGGAGATATATTGGGCGTGGCGTAATTTCTTCAGAATGTGATTGATTCTCGGGACTTGGTACGCGTCGGGCACTGAGTGTGTGTTTAACTGACGGTAGTCTACACACATGGGCCAATCGCCAGTCTTCTTCTTGACCAATACGATGGAGCGCTGTGCGGCTTCTGGACGGTTCGATTGCCCCGTCACGGAGCAGGTCGTGTACTTGGGCATCGATGACATGTTGCATCGCGGGGTTCCGGGGATAATACCTTTGTTTTACGGGCTTGTCGTCGCGCATGACGATAGTGTGCTCGGCGACGTGAGACACCCCATGCAGATGAAGCTTTTTTGCTCTGTCGCTGCTCGTCGTTTTTTACCGTCACCATCCTAATGGGCGCGCCGGCGTCGATGTTCGGGGTCGTAGCTCGCTTAGGAATAGGACTGGGTGCCTCTGCTTCTTCTGGCCTGGCAGTTCCCAAATGGACCCCAACCTCAACAGGGCGTACCGTTTCCTCCTGGCTGCCTCGCGTCTTAATAAGTACTGGCTGTAAGAGAGGGTCTCCTACCGCTTGGGATTCATATTGCAATTCGAGGGTAGCTCGTCCACATCGCACCTGAGTTCCCGCTACTTTGAGGAAGTCCCCCAAGTATTATACGATCTAACATGGTGGTCATGTTGCTGCTCCGTTCGTCTCCGCCGCACCCGGGTTCCGGCGGAGGCGTTCCCCGTTTCCCGACACATTTCGACGGCAACAGTCTATAGTTAAAACTCCTGGTCGCCCACAGTCCCAACAGAAATCCCGACGTGGGTTGGGGCAGTTCCTTTGGAGATGTCCGTTCTCCCCACAGCGATTACAAGCCCGCCGTATGTCCACTCGAGAGGTTCCTTACCCGATCATCTGGTGGGTCACGTGTCCTATCTGCGTTGTATTCACCGGATTCCGGAATGGGTTCGGCGATCGGCGAAGTTGAGGTTCTTCTTGGTTCCTGTCCATGGTTGCTCTTGGCTAGCGTCGAGTCGTCTCGAGTTGTTTGACACTCTCATATTCTGTGGCCATATGGGTCAACTGTGTCAAAGTCACGAATTCACTGCGTTTAATATACAGTCGGTATTCTGGAGCCATATTTTCGTATGCAATTCTTCCTCTTCTCGATAACCGGCTTGCTGCATCTTGGTTCTGAGTTCGATTAAGTAGGTCTTGAAAGGCTCTCCTCTACGCTGCACGTGGGTCTCATCTTCCAACCGCTCGAAATCGAGGTGGTAGGAAGAAGTCGAGGAATTCCCTGCTGAAAGTTCCCCATGAGGCCGACTGTAGGTGGCTCGTGCGAAACCACCGTGCCGCTCCAAGATCTCGGACATAGCGCGGGGTACGTTCTCTGGATTTATCCTGTACGTCGTCATCGTTTCCTCGAGCGCGGAGATGAGAGTCAACGGATCCAAACGCCCATCGAACCGCAAATTCCATTTATGCATCTTCTCGGGGAGCAGATGTTGAGTGGGAGCCGTGCTGCTCCGTGTGTCTCGTCCTTGTAGATCGGCAGGTAAGCGGGCGTCTACCGGTGGCATCCAGGTACCGAGCGTCGATCCTGGGTGAATCCCTCGATGGCGGGCTGGAGTTCCGATCGATGTAGCTCCGGAAGTCATGGGAATGGTGAGGGATTCCGTGAGTTGCCCCGTCTCACCGTTCCTTCCTGAAGGATTCGGGCTTGGGGCCCGGCTGCTATATTGCTCCTGGAACTGAGGCAGTCGGTCCCACACACTCTGTGGAAACGACCCTGTGTTGACGAGGCTGTCGAATGCCTTCCTGGTCTGCTCGACGGTACCGTCGGCTTTTAACCAAACTCCAGGGCGAGAGAGCTGAGTTCGTCTTTTCGGCGAGCGTATATCCAGCGGACTCCTATGCCTGGATTCTTAAAAAAATCGGCTTCTTCGTACTCAGCGTCGGATTCCTTGGGGTTACTCATTGATTGTTGTCCTCTTCGATTTAGTTTGCTGTTAACTTCCATCTCAAGTCTTCTAGGTCCTTCCGGCGTCCGCGTACCGGTACGAGGAGGGAATCTAAGATACTAGACCAAACGGGACGGGTGTCCACGTGCAGGTCTCAAAGCTACTGATCGACTACGAATAAAAAGAATCACAAACGGGGGTTTCACTTTTTTCTTCTTCTCTTTATTTTTTTCTAGATTATTTTTATTTAACTACTATCCTCCTCCGAGTCCGCTACACCGTCTTTGCTTAAGGGGGAGGAATTTTATGTACACTAACCTCAAAACACTGATCAGTCCACTTATTAACTGGTCGCGTGCCGTCGCGCGGTCGAGGCGTTACTCGGATTACACGGAAAATTACTGCGGGAGACACGTCCGCCCCGTCTTACCATTCCGATACAAGAGACCGCTCGCCTGATCGGTGTATGACACCCTTTCCCACGCTCCCTTTTCTCGCTTTCGGGATTTCTAGTATATTCCTTAATTTCTAGTATTTTCTATTACTCACTAAATATCGGTTGGCGTTGCCACTCGGGTTTGGAACTTAACTACGGCTTAATATTCGGTTTCAACTTAATATTTATTATCCATTATGCGTCGCTTACACCTATAACCTTACATACTACTAACTTAATATTTATTATTCATGATAAGTCGCTTACACCTATAACCTTACTACCAAAAATTGTATCGTACACCGTCTAGGTGTGTACGTTACTTTTTTGCTTTCTTCACCTCCGGTACTGTGCGCCTTTAATACGACGGACTCTCTGTGGCTGCTCCTCCCCGCATTTGGTCTTTAGCTGGCTTATGAGACTTATTATTTGTAATGGCCCTTCCTATCTAGGGACCGATATTGCTGCGATACTTTCTCGTTCCTTGGACAGATGGTGCTCCTGAGCCTAGACCGTGTTTTGAATATTCGCGCGCCAGATTTTGCGCCGCCTTCTCCATATTCCGCCTGAACAGCTCGAATAGCTGCTAGCTCTGAGAAGTTTTGGGATCGTTCCAGCAAATTTATATTGGGGGATTGCCTTTGACCAAAAGATTACGCTAAGGTTGTGTTGGGATCGTAAGGGTTTTATTTGTCTCTGTTGATAATTGTTTACATCCTTGATGCAAGTCCAATCCGCAGTGCATCCAGATTGGCTTTATCACCTTCATTTGTAAGCACAATATATATAATTCTGTTGCAGAAAACCGGAAAGAATAACTTTTAAATTCAATTTCATTTCAATATAAACGTTTTCTACTAATTAAATCTTAACTTTTTAAAAGTCTCCTTAAATATAGCCTCGCGGCTCTTCCGTTACTGCTGCTCTTCGTCGTCGCTTCCATCTCTGTACTCTGCGGTGTCGCTGCTCGTCGTTGACTGCTTGCTGGTGTCAGAATCGTGGCGGCTCCACCAAAACTCTGGATGTTATGCGAACCTCACTGTTGGGGCCGGGAAGGTGTATCTCCTAGAAAGGAGAAGTAGGAATCCTTAAACTCGATTTAACCACGACCTAGCACTAGTTATAAATCTTTATAACACAAATTTTTAGATAACTTTCATCACAAGAGCATTCCCAAGGGAGTGTCTGCACATCACCGCAGACTCATCAGCTATCTCTGGGTACAGCGGCTAAACTTCGAAAACTTCTCTTAGGATCAGATCGAAGCTTTACAATTTTTGCCGTTGCCGTACACTTTGGGATCTTGAGTGTATGAAAGTTTCCTTTTACCATTGGACTTTTCTGCCCTCGCCGTGTGAGGATCCAAAGTCCAGCTTGGTACCGTGAGTTCACGTTTTGCTCGGGTCCAAGGTCTATTGTTTACCGTATTGTTTACGTCTATTGGCTGCCCAGATTTTGCACATTTCCCTTTTTTTTCGGAAACGTAAGGAAAGTGGTGAATTCCCCACCTCTAATGTTCTTTTATTTAAATTCCCGGCCACTGTTCCCCGAGATCCCCAGACAGTTTCCCGAAAGACTTCAACTTTCCCAGACTATTCCCAATTAGAATTTCCCAAGCCAGCGGCTTGTGCTGCGTTAGCCTTTCCTCAGTTCCCCGACAGTGCCCCGAAAGATTTTAACTTTCCCAAAACTGCATCTCGTTCCCCAGACAGTTCCCCGAAAGACTTCAACTTTCCCAAAACTGTTTGTCGTTCCCCAGAATGAACGGAGAATGCGTGGATGGCAACCGATCGGGGCACAGGCTTCGGAAAACGAAAGCCCTTCTTATACGCAGGGCTGCTGTGAATAAGCGTGAAACTCCGAAGGATTGACAACCGCTAATGACTGAAAGACAGTAATGCAAATAAGCGTTACAGTCAGCGGGTATCTAAAGCGTAGCATTACCGACGTTGTGCCCCTCCTCCTAAACACTTGCCTACCACTATCCTTTTCCGCCAACAATCATCTCACCACGGGCCGGGCTAAGGTGTCACTCGGACCGTGCCGGAAGTCAGACTGGCTGGGGCCCGAGCTATCAAATATCCTAGTCTCAGACAAGGGGCGACCGTTTGTTCTAGTTCGGCCTTTCCCGGGAAGAGCAGAGCTCTAAAGAAATCAAAAACAAGAGACCGGCACTCTTCAAAAGTCGGAAGGCCTTGTTTAGAACGCTTCACTTCTTAGCGCCACACCCCCACCAGCCAAGGCCAACGGCACACCGGGACCGGCAGGTGGCTTTCAAAGGTAACGGGACGGCTGACAAGCCCTCCACGTACTTGGAACAGCCAAGGGCGGGTTTCATTGTGAGCACGAGGACGAAAGAGTTTATGAGGTCGCAAATAATTGGCGACGTGAACAGTAACGACGATAGCGGGAGGATTTCCAGGAACCAATGGGGATCGATACGGAAGGCCTTTCCACGAATATCTCCGATATTTCAACCGCTTCACCCCAATGTGTTATACAGACGGGTGAAATGTGGTGAAAACGAATAAAAGCGAAAAGAACACAATTAACGTCATGCTCCTGCTAAGCTCCCAGAGTCTAGAGCCCCTCGCAGCCCTATAGAAAGTTGTGAACTACGGGCTCAAGAAGACCAAGCTTCCGATATATGATACGGACAAACTGGCGGCCTGTCAACCGGTAAAGAACTTGTGCGGCACACTTAAGCCGGCACCCAGAGCAGACTTTCAGACTTACCAGAGAAGATGGAGGCCTAAACAATCACTTCATATGATGCAGGTCCAGCAAATTAACTTGCACCATTTAAAGGCAGCCACAGATGGCCGCCTGATATAGTGGGTAACAAAATCTGTGGACTTTAAACCCCCAGATATAGAATTATTACAACAAAGGTAAGGACAAACCAAGAACCTGATTCTTTATTAAGTCGCACCTTTATTCGACTTTAAACATCCATACACGACATCCAAGAATAGAAGGGAAGTTTTGGACAATACATATCCTCTGAGACTCTGATTGACCAAATCGGTGATTGGAGGGTTATTGGATGACCACTCCTTCTCCGACCACCGATACATAGAATTATATATCCTCTGAAACTCTGATTGACCAAATCGGTGATTGGAGGGTTATGGGATGTCCACTCCTTCTCCGCGAAAATAAACAATCTTTGAAAACCAACTCGGTTTTCTACACAAATCCATGGCTATTAACCTAAGGACCCCACCTCCATTTTCCCGGGAAAAACTACAGAAGAAAGTCGACATCGTCACATACTCCTGCAAGGAACCCTTAAAAAAACGAGCAAGTAATTTTACAACTATAAAAGACAACTTTTTCCCAAAAGCTGTGAGACCGTCACAAACATCTTCTAAAGATTTTAGACTGATAAGTCTATCCTCATTCCTATTAAAAACCCTGGAACTCCGCAATAATTGACGAGGGATCAGGCTGCACTCTGATCGAAACGAATGTAGCAAAAAAGGTGGGTATCGATGGCCCTTCAGACAAGCTCTACCTACGGTGGACACGAGAAATATCTCAAACGGAGGTTGAATCAAAACGCATAAATTTAACGACCTCACAAAGTTAAAAGAAAGTGTATATTGCCCGCATATGAATTCAAAAAACGCATCGCAGATAGCAACAAGGCAAGCCATTAGTAAGGACTTGCCTTGCTATTCTGGAAATCCAGTCTACCGAAAGGTGTGGATTTAGCGAGCGAGAAAGTCTTATAGGTTGCAAAAATGTTTGAAAGGTGCAGATATGGAAGTTTTTGATGACTGTCTATTCAAAGTAGCAAACTGCGCGAGCAAGGTGATGTCAATAAATTATGGCAACGACGACAGACAACGAGAGAGGAAGTTTAGAGTTCTTCCTATGGTTCAAAGCGACATCAGTTCTTTGCCTTCATGTAGAAAGTGCACTGGCACCCAGAAAGATAGCAGAGCATTTCACGCCTTAAGAGTGCCCGATAGATGGAGTTTTAGAAAGGAGAGAAGATTGTGCTGGAGATGCTTTGGAAGACATTGCAGACATCGCAAAACTTTTCCGTGGATGAATTTACAAAAAAAAATTATATTGGTGTTGTACATTGGAAACGTTCGCAATAATTGACGAGGGATCAGGCTGCACTCTGATCGAAACGTATGTAGCAAAAAAGTTGGTTATCGATGGCCCTGTGCCTACGATGGAAGTTGAAAAAAAACTCATAAATTTAACGATCTCACAAAGCTTCGACGCAGATCAGTTTAAGCTGCATAATGTGAGAACCATCCAGAACCTGGATTCTACACTGATATTACATTCGCATCTCGAGAAACTACCCATTTGTACGTACAAGGACCCATTTGTACGTACTCATCGGAGTAGGCTCGGATGGTCTATTTATGGCCGTAACGGTGATGATGGCGACCTTGCAAGCTCGGTTGTAATGCACATCTCCGAATGTTATAACGATCAGCAATTGCTGTTGGCGTGAGTATTCTCTTAGCCAACTCTATCTAACGATGTATGACAGAAGTGAAGAGGTGGTGGACGGGACTTCTGTGGAGGTACGATAACGTCAAACCTCCGTCAAACCTCCCGTCAGATGGCCATGCGCCGACTTCAGTGTTTGGAAAGTCGTATGGCGAGAGACAAGGAGCTACGACAGTTAAACATATCCAACGCTATGGGAAGTTGGGTTTTATCCGCAAATGAGATAAAAGATAGGAACGCTAAGCAATTCCTTAATGAACACTTAAGGGCAGTCAGAGCCATATTAAGGAACACATTTGTTGACGACTAGCTCCAAAGTTCTAAAGAAGGAATGGCCCGCCTAGCTCAGGAAGTCTGAAACATACACAAAGAAGGAGGCTTTGAGGGGCTGGATATCAAACTTGTCAACAGAAATACGTGCGTTCTTGGGTGAAATTAAAACACTTGAGCATAGTCGTTGGGCTCTGTGTATAAGGCAACTCAAACAACAACTCTACTAATACTCAACTACACATTTTTACAGATGGATGTATCAATGATTTCGCAGCGGTGGCCTACCTAAGGTTCGAAGAACAGTACAATGCACGCTACTGGTCTCTAAAACGAGAGTCGCGCCGGCAAAACCAATATCAATTTCTAATTGTTCTAATGGCTGGCATTTTAATCCTGCGATTAACAATGTTGTTGGAGCAAGAGTTGTCCATCAGCGTAATAATACGTGTTTTTTGGACACATTCCAAATACGTTTTATATTGGAAACGTTCAGATGCTCGGAAGTATTTTAATATTTTATTTCAAAATTTTATAAACAACTTAATTAGCATAGTCTTACAACCCTGAACCATATTTAGTCCAAGCAGCACTATAAAATTAATTAAAGTACATAACAGCATGGTCTGCGACATGCGTTGAAAATGTCGATGTTCATGTGTCCTGCAGTTCACACGATGACGCACAGTTTGCTGCGTTCTTCATCGACACATGAGCCGAGTGCTCCACCGCTTAGAGTTATATAATATTTGTTTTTTTAATTTCGTCAAGTGTGTTTTTATTGAAAGAAATTACAAATACACCATTTTACTGGCATAAGTCAATCCCTTCAATAAATGTATTTTTATACCTAAAATATATGTTGCGAAATTTCTTAGTTTCATATAAACAATATAATACCAATTTTCATTTGCACGTTTTATTTCTATTTAAGTTTGATATATATGGCATTTTATATAAAACATTAAGCTGATTATTAACCGGGTACAACATTATATATTTTAGGTTGTTGCATTAACCAATGTATGCCAATAACTGAGAGGAACTATACATACGCGCAACGCGTGTATGTTATGGTCCATATGCACACAATGAGTGTATTATATTATATATTTAACATATCGTATATATATCTATCTATCTGTATCTCTAATCGATTGGCTAGATCGATTTTTATTTTATGGACATCAGAGCCTCCCCTTGACTTGTAATTGATATCTCATAATAATTACTCGGCATTGGACACCATTTGCTCGAGCTATTTAAGTCCATTGGACTGGACTTTTTCTTTCATTAAAACGCTTTAAATGAGATAAATTATTTTGATATATTTTATTGATATATAATACATTGTTACGAATTTTACTTCCTTTTAAATAATCAAGTTCGGTCAACTTTTGCGAAACAACCGTAAAACGCAAGGCGTCACAGTGATCACGTCCGGAGACCCCACTAAGTAATTCAATCGGTAGTAGCGACGGGCGGTGTGTACAAAGGACAGGGACGTAATCAATGCGAGTTAACGATTCACACTTACTGGGAATTACAATTCGAATGGAAATTGAATTCATCTTCGCTGAACGGGACAAAGTGGAATAGACAAAGTGGACTAGGGAATTGAGCTTTCGGGCAGACTCGAGATGGCTTGCACGAACAACATTCTTATTAGAAGCAGAAGATCACTGGACGGTAAGGGAGCTAAGCCCGCACACTCTGGAGAGGACAAACGCTTACGAGTTAAAGGAAACCACTTTATCAAGACTGGCAAGTGGGAGAAGCTGCGAGGTACTCTAAAGTACGTCATGCCTTTTTTAAGCCAAATATGCCAGACATAATTAACGTCGGAGGAAGCAATAAGTGCCGCACGTTTTCGAAACCTGCATGATGTACACAACGTGATTTAGAGGATGGTTCAAAAGGAGTTGTATGCGGATGAAATAAATCTTCTGCGTTAAGGAACCATCGTAGGATGGAAGAGCTCGTTCTATAAAATTTCGCCGTATCTGGAGGTGCTGAGAATACGCGGCCGGATCGATCGAATTTGCGGTGTGCATATGAACGTTAAAAATTCCAGTAATTCTACCCAAAGGACACAAAGTCACCAATCTTCTGATTGATTATTTTCACCGCAAGTTTCACCACCAACTAACCAAAATTGTAGCGAATGCTTGCCAGAGATGTCGCAATAAAAAAGCGGCAACGGAGATGAGAGATAATCCCCCGGAAAGAGAGCCGTACACTTATGCTAATCCTTCACCGAGAAAATTTGAGAACGAAAAAACCAAGAGCAAATCTTCTCTATTTCAGTATTTTTACTTCTCACTTTATCTAGAAGAAACGCTCTTGTAATCGAGGAGAAGTTGTTCTTTTTGTTCTCGATTTCGCTAATCGAGAAGAAAAGATCTTGAACTCGAGAATAAAAGATCTTAAACTCGAGAAGAAATTAGTCTAAAATGGAAACAAAATTGAAAGAGATAAAAATTGGGAGAGTAGTTCTCTCTCAAATGGTTCGGAAAGTTACCAAAGTATACTTCGGGTCTCGTCTTTTCCCTTTAAAATTTTCGGACGCAGCGCGGGGTAGTTTTGTCTTTGATTGATTGAGTGCTGAAAAGTGGAAACATGGAGACGGAGACAATAGATTCGACCTATTGGTCTCGTTTGATTTGTTGGAGGCCCAGCGATACTAGCACGGTAAGTAATTAATATTTTATAAAATGAAAACTAACATATATGAAGAAATAATATTTTATATAATAATTTTTATTTATTTTAAGCAAGTGTTATTGTATTAATTTATTGGTGAATAAAATAAACGTGTTTCGAATGCTTAAATTTACTATCGTGCTTTAGTAAAACGAATGATTTAACACGAGTTGTAAAATAGCAATTTACTGGAAGTCACGCTGCTGCAGTTCATGTATACTTTCTGTATGTATGCATGTTGTGCGAGCATTTGCAAGACGTTAAAGAATAATAATCAAAGGAATCAAAAACACATCCATACATGGACTGCAGCAGCGTGACTTGCAGTAAATTGCTATTTTACAACTCGTGTTAAATTAAAATAAATAAATTTAAATAAATACTTTTTGTAGCAGAGCCACGATTCAAATTTTTTTAACATTTTTTTTAGTTAGTTTCGAAATTTGAGAAAAAATTGGTATACTGTTTAATTATTTTTTTCGACTGTTTGGAATTTATCACCGCGGAGGAAATTAAGGAGGCGAATCCGCCAATTGGAAATAGAGTTGGTTTCGAAATTTGAGTATAAAAATTGTTACACTGTTTAAGTATTTTTTTTCAGGCGCCGATGTAAATTTCCACTGACTGAAATTTATCACCGAGGTGGAAATTAAGGATGCGATTCAGCCAATCGGAAATAGAGTAGACTTCCGCGAAAAAAAACAAAGGTAAGAAGTTATTATCTCTTTTTACAAATTTCTTGGTAACTTTCTTTGTTTATTTTATAGTTTACTCAAGAAATATCTTCGCAACTATCGTCTCCAAAGCCATCGCCACAAAAGGCACCGAGAGCACTTTTATTTTCGTTGCCGTCTAATGCGACTAAATTCAAATACACTCTTAACAAGGTATAAGCCTTTAAGTTGTAACCTTAATAAGTTCAATCTTAAAAATTTTTGTATTTATTCACTTAAATGATTACCAATAACCTGAATCTAATATTAAGTATAATTACAAAATTTTCATAGAGCTTGAATTCAATTTTAAGTGGAACGGCTGCTAGAAAAAAACTTCTAGCATGTAAAGTACTGACTGAAAAGCAAAGAGACATTTTCATTAATCATATTATTGAGGAAATCAAAAACAACAACATCAACCTTCAAGTAAGCAGCTTACCAAATTTGTTGGACGAGCTCTCCGGTTTTTTCACACCTCCTCCTCATACTTACATGTGTCATAAATAATGATAAGAAAACTATATGATTACAATATATATATATTTATAATTTCGAAATAAATGAATAAAAAAAACAAATAAAAGAAAAAAATAAAAACCAAAAACAATTTATAAAATTTTTGGGATTTGGAATTTTTGTTGAACAAAAAAAACCGTTCTCAACAGTCTCGATTTCAGCATATGCGTGCTCAATAGTGGGCCAATAACGGATATACTGAAATCAAAAAGACATTTTCTTAGATCGAGACTGCTTTTTTAAAACTGAAAATCCTGGATTTATGAATAATTCTTTTTGGTTTTGAGAACGTATAGGTAAGAACGGTTTTCTCTCGAAGCCAAGAAGACTTATTTTCAAATCGAGAATGGTTTTTAAGGCTGATTATTCTTGCTTTGAGAATAGGTCTTCCTGGTTCTGAGAACGAATAGGTTCTTGAGTCCAAGCATAGGCGTTCTCGTTTTCAAGTCATTAATGATTTCATTTTTGATTTTGAGAACGATTTACTCTCGAAGCCTAGAAGACATATTCTGAAATCGAGTATGTTCAGTCTTAAAAAACAGTTGTGATCTAAGAAAATGTCTTCTTGAATTCAGTAAATCCGTTCTTAGCTCACTATTGTTGAAATGTTTGTGGCGAAGTGCCAAAGAAAATAATTTCAGACAATGGACTAATTTTCGAGGAGCGAGCTGTCTGTTACAAGAAGAAATCGAGAGGATCTCATTGAAAGAGCTGCAAAAAATACCAAATATCGAACCTTCAAAGACGGGATATCACGCAACGCGGTTATACGCACTGCTACTGGGTTGCTGATATCAGAAGACCAGCTACGGAGGTTGACCAAAAGGTAACCAGAAGTATTGCAAGGAAATCGTCGAGGCTTGTTTGCGAAGAGGGGAGTGTTACGTCATGAACCAAACTGACAGGGCAGCATACGTGGCAAAGCCCCCAGAACGGCTGATGGCTGGCGGTCGCTAGGGAATGGTTATTCCGGGCGAATAGCCAGGAAGCAGAAGAAGTTAATTATTATGTAACCTTAATAAGTTTAATCTTAAAATGTTTGTATTTATTCAGTTAAATTGATAACCAACAACCTAAGTCTAATATTAATTATAATTAAAAATTTTTCATAGAGCTTGAATTCAATTTTAAGTGGAACGGCTGCTGGAAAAGAACTTCTAGCATGTAAAGAACTGACTGAAAAGCAAAAGGGACATTCTCATTAATCTTATTAAGGTGTCACTCGGACCGTGCCGGAAGTCAGTCTGTACCTTCTGCCCAGCCAGTGGGAATATTTATGGAGAAAGCTACAATTAACAAAGACAAGCAAAAAGAGACCGGCACTCTAAAAAAGCCGGAAGGTGCAACCAACGCCTCACCCCTCAGCGATATACCAAAAGGGGCCACGTCCACATCAGCCAAAACCGCACAGTGGTTGGTTACATAGGCCATTAATATAAAAATCAAAGTCAAAATTTTGACTTTAAATGTACCAATTCTTATTTATAATTGGTCTAGCTATTTGAATTTATTCATCTTTTTGTTTTGCTCTATCTGTCCACTTCGAAAATAGCATCGAAAGAGAGAGCATGATATTCATTTGGTATTTCAGCGTAAGCAAGGGATGCTTTCCTTAAAAAATTGTTTAAGCTTATGAAAAAGACAAAATTTTGACTTTAAATGTAACAATTCTTATTTATAGTTGTTCCAGCTATTTAAATTTATTCATCTTGTTGTTTTGCTCTATCTGTCCTCTTCAAGATTAGCATCGAAAGAGACAGTATGATATTCATTGGGCATTTCAGCGTAAGCAACGTGCAAGGGAAGCTTTCCTTAAAAAATTTTTAAGTTAACAAGTTTTAGTGCAATGAAAGTGCTTAATATTTTAAATAATGTTATTAACTTCCATTTTACAATTAAAAGTCGATGTAGTATGTGTTGTCTTTTGTGTAAATCAGTATTGTATTTAGTACATAATTGTGAGCTTCCTTGGTTTGCCTTTTCTGTGTTTTTGGTTAGAGTTTTAGTTGTGATGGCATTCTTCAGCACAAACAAATTTTTTTGTATAATATTCTTAAGCATTTTAAGAATATACGAATGTTTAATTCAAATGCCGAAATGTGCGAGCGGCCTGCAGTTTTACGAAAAGGTAACCTAAACTTAATTTTTAAAAAAAGTATGCTTCTGTTGTGTGTTGTAGTTTGTTTGCCGTTTGTTGGTTTGTATTGTCGTTTGTTGTGTTATGTTTTGTGTTTATATTCTTTTAAAATAATAGCTTATTATTTCCTTGGGAGTGTCAAATTTCACGATTGCGTTCTTTTCTGTGTCGTATCAATGAAAGCTATATGATATAGTTGTCCGACTTCAATAATACTAAAACCGAAACTCGGGAATATTTAATTATTACTAAATATTTAACAAAATGTAAAAAGAAATTATAATTTTTTTTCCGATTGTTCCTATGAAAGCTATAGGATATAGTGGTAAGATCTGGCCAATTCTTGTCCTATATATTTATAACATTTTTCTAGATTTTTGGTACAAGTTTCAAAGCTATAGCCCCTCTAGAAGTATTTATGGCCGCGGCTCCCATACTAGCCCGACCACTGTGCACCCGGACCAGCAGGTGGCTTCCAGCCCTCCACGTCAGAGGGACAGCCAAAGGCGGGTCTCATGGTGAGCACGAGGGCTGATGAGTTTAAGAGGATGACGCCACAACAGGCAGAATCCCAAGAACGCAAGATAGCGTTTTAAAGCGTCTGGCCACAATACCCATCACCATAGGCCTGAAAATTCAAAAGGACGTTACTTTAGCAAAGGCGGTTATCGCCGACATTCACATTACAAAGGTCCCCTTCAACACAAATAAGCGGGAGAGATCAATGGAGGCAGTGCAGCCCTCCAGCAAGAAGGTAAAGACTACAAACCGGGGCCCTTGATCTAAATGTTTGCAGAGGTCGTGAAGGATCGAAAAG
Source organism: Drosophila gunungcola (assembly GCF_025200985.1). NCBI lineage: Eukaryota > Metazoa > Arthropoda > Insecta > Diptera > Drosophilidae > Drosophila > Drosophila gunungcola. Next base: position 75,333 of record NW_026453341.1, read on the forward strand.
TAATCGGGTTGATTCTCAGGAACCAATGGGGATTGATCCGGAAGGCCTACACGGGCCTTGGGTAATGGGTAACAAAATCTGTGGACTTAAAACCCCCAATACACAAAAAAGTCCCCGGAAAGATCCATTGCTCTTGTCTTTGGTGTATACCGTCCACAATTAAAACTCTGATTTTCCAGCCGTTCTTTGTTCCGTATTTATGGATATGCCACGCAACGTGGTAGTGCTGCCGTTATCGTTAAGTCCTCCCTCGACTATCTCCTGAGCGCAACAATATCAGAGCCCAACCTGCAAGCAGTTGCCATAATTTTGGTCACTTGGTTTAATAAAATTTTGTTTGGTGATGTCTTCTGTTCTATTGGTCTATTGGGTACCTGCGTCTGTTTGGCTCTGTTGGTTAACGCTTCCTTCTAACTCAAATATGGCGCATCTACGCATTTTCCTTTCATTAATAAAATTCATCCGACGGCTATTAGTTTAACGGTGTTCAGAGGCATCCCGTGCAGCCACCTTGCTATCTCGGAGTTTGCTTTATCTCTGCATTGCTATACTGTTGGACGGATATAAGAAGTTAAGGTGCACGAGTTAATTTTTTGATGAGTTCTTAGTTGACCAGATCCACCAAGCTGCCCCTCCTGCTAGAAGTTTTCCTATTCCACCACCATTTTGGTCTGCTTCAAAGCCAGAAATTGCTGCCTTGGCCAGAAAAGGTCATGCACTCCGCCGCGTCTGAATGAGGACGAGGCATACCATCGAAATGGCAAGGTGGAAGGCTGCTGTTTCAGAATATAAAAAAGTCCTCCAGCCCCCTAAAAACGTGCTCTAGTTACAATGGTACCATAAAAAAGAAAAGATACTGCTCAGCTGGCTTTCTTGATGTCAAAGGCCTGACAGGGTTTAGCACAAAGGTCTATTTTACAAACTTATGCCATATTTGCCTGAGGTATTATGGAAGCTAATCGTGTCATTCTTGAATAAAAGGGAGTTTGTTGTCGACATCCGTGGACATCGTTCTGGACTACGCCCAATTCGTGCTGGGGTCCCACAAGGAAGCGTTCTTGGGCCGGTTCTTTATACAATATATACGTTGGATCTTCCAAACCCAGTTGCACACATAGGCTTGAGCTTGAAGGCAAGGTGACCTACCTTGATGTAACATTGGACCGTCCAGCAAGTTATTCCCCAATTTAACATCGGGAGTTAAATTGGGGAATAACTTGCTGGAGCACAGCCTATGATTCATCTCTTAAAAGAGTGCAAGCGTACAGGAGGATACTGGGTGTGAAACGGCACCCTTATGTCGAAAATCGTGTGTTGTTTAAGGAATCGGGAGTGCCGACGTTTACGGAGACAGTTTTTATCTTTTCAAATCGATATAGAGATCGCTTGCTGGATCATCACGAACCGTCTGGCTAGACGTATTGCTACACGTCGCTTCCGCAAACGACACCCAGCGGACCTGTGGATTATTGGTCGTGATAAACACGTGCGCCTCTTATAACAGCACAAGAATAATGACAAGCTTTTACCTGCCTTGCACTTAATACCCGAATATTGTGGATCTTTGATTACTTCTGACAAACACGAAAACTAAAACCACCCATGTGTAGCGTGCAACACAAAATAATTTTCAAAAAAAAAAGGTTTTACAGCTTAACAGAGATGCCTGTTAATTTATTCATTAAAATGCAGAATCCAAAGTTAAGCTATTCAATATACACATAAATATTATATTTGTATTGTAATTTATAATCAAGTCAATAAAGGTGGATAAAAGTAATTGATGTAAAGCAATTAATTTTAAATCAATTTTGTTTGCATTCCATGTTTGTTAAATAAAACCAAAAATTTTCATTCAAGGTACACATTTTTTTAAGAAACAATATTTAAAATTATGTTTAACTCTTAAAGAAAAAAGAGTTTGACCACTATGGTAAACATTGTTTTAATTTTTACACGAGAAAGCCTGGGAAAGTCAAATTTACACAAGCTTCACTGTTGATCACTTTAGAGCATCACTCTCTTTTAACCGTGGGCGAGAAGGTAGGGATTTTCTCCTACGATGATTTGTTAAAAAAAAGAAATACAAACATATATACATGTATAAATACATATACAGATATGCGTTAGCTCTAGATTTTGATATTTAATTTTATTTTTCTATCTTAATATTGCTCCGCAGTGTGTCTAGTGTGTTCAACGTCAAGTTTCTATGTTCGTCAAGGTTTGTTTTTCCAGACTGTGGCTGAGAGAATACGGAAGCTGATTGTGTCATTTTTGGATAAAAAGGAGTTTGGTGTAGGTATCCGTGGACATCGATCTGGACTACGGCCTATTCGTGCAGGAGTCCCGCAAGAAAGCGACCTTGGACTGGTCTTATACACTGTTTATTTCCAAGCCTAGTTGCTTGCGGTACACACTCTGCCACCTTTGCAGATGACACTGCATTTTTTGCAGCTGCTAGTACCCTATCGTCTTTCTTTAGACATTCTTAAATAATTTAGAGTGTGGAACATTGCACTGAAGTGAAGGACGTGACATTTGTTTTACCTTAATTGGAATAGACTTGAGCATGAAGAATCTGCTGGCCGTGCACACGCCGTCGACTGCTGATGCCACCACCGCCCCTCCAACTCGATAGTGCGCATTGCATTCGCAAAGCGCGCCTGCGACTTTTGCCTCTCGATAGATAGATCGATAGATCTCTTTGAAAAGACCTGTTCCGTGCAGTTAGTTTATCGGTTATGTTGTTCGCAGAGTCCCGTACCGATAACGGGACTCACCCTCCGTGCCTCTTATGGATTTTTCCTTTGTATGTGTTCGTTACCAACGATATCCGCGCATTTGGTCTTTAGCTGGCTTACGTGTGTTATTTTTAATGGCTCTTCCTATCTAGGGACCAATATTGCTACGATACCTTCTCGATCCTTGGACAAGTGGTGCTCCTGAGCCTAGACCGTGTTTTGAATACTCGCGCTAAATATTTTGCGCCGCCTTCTCCATATTGCGCCTGAACAGCTCGAAGAGCTGCTAGCTCTGAGAGGTTATGGGATCGTTCCAGCAAATTTATATAGGGGGATTGCCTTTGACCAAAAGATTACGCAAGGGTTGTGTTGGGATCGTAAGAGTTTTATTGTCTCTGTTGATAATTGTTTACATCCTTGATACAAGTCCAATCCGCAGTGCATCCAGATAGGCTTTATCACCTCCAATTGAAAGCACAATATATATAATTTTGTTGCAGAGAATCAAAAAGAGGAACTTTTAAAGCTGTATTTAAAGAATACCAGAAATAAACTTTTTTAATTTCATTTCAATATAAACGTGTTCCACTAATTAAATCTCAACTTATTTAATATTTGCAACAGTTTCCATAAATATAGCCTCGCGGCTCTTCCGCCTGTGGTGCTCCTCGTCGTCGCATCTCATCGCTGTACTTTGCGGCGTCGCTCCTCGTCGTTGGCTTGCTGGTGTCAGAATCGTGACGGCTCCACCAAGACTCTGGATGTTATGCGAACCTCACTACTGTGGCCGGCAAGGTGTATCTCCTAACCAGTAGAAGTAGGAATCCTTAAACTCGATTTAACCACGACCTAGCACTAGTTATAAATATTTATAACACAAATTATTAGATAACTTTCATCACACGAGCATTCCCCAGGGAGTGTCTGCACATCACCGCAGACTCATCAGCTATCTCTGGGTACAGCGGCTAAACGTCGAAAACTTCTCTTAGGATCAGATCAGAGGCTTTGCAATTTTTGCCGTTGCCGTATACTTTGGGTTCTTGAGCTTACATGCACCTTTTGTCGTTAAAGCCGTTGCCGTATACTATGGTTTCTTGAGCTTAAATGCACCTTTTGTCGTTAAAGCTTCTATAGAGTATGAAAGTTTGCTTTTTGTGCGGGTCCGAAGTCCACCCACGCCTTATGAGAATCCAAAGTCCAGCTTGGTACGGCTTAACAGAGATGCCTGTTAATTTATTCATTAAAATGCAGAATCCAAAGTTAAGCTATTCAATATACACATAAATATTATATTTGTATTGTAATTTATAATCAAGTCAATAAAGGTGGATAAAAGTAATTGATGTAAAGCAATTAATTTTAAATCAATTTTGTTTGCATTCCATGTTTGTTAAATAAAACCAAAAATTTTCATTCAAGGTACACATTTTTTTAAGAAACAATATTTAAAATTATGTTTAACTCTTAAAGAAAAAAGAGTTTGACCACTATGGTAAACATTGTTTTAATTTTTACACGAGAAAGCCTGGGAAAGTTTAATTTAATTTAGCATCACTCTCTTTTAACCGTGGGCGAGAAGGTAGGGATTTTCTCCTACGATGATTTGTTAAAAAAAAGAAATACAAACATATATACATGCATAAATACATATACATTTATGCGTTAGCTCTAGATTTTGATATTTAATTTTATTTTTCTATCTTAATATTGCTCCGCAGTGTGTCTAGTGTGTTCAACGTCAAGTTTCTATGTTCGTCAAGGTTTGTTTTTCCAGACTGTGGCTGAGAGAATACGGAAGCTGATTGTGTCATTTTTGGATAAAAAGTAGTTTGGTGTAGGTATCCGTGGACATCGATCTGGACTACGGCCTATTCGTGCAGGAGTCCCGCAAGAAAGCGACCTTGGACTGGTCTTATACACTGTTTATTTCCAAGCCTAGTTGCTTGCGGTACACACTCTGCCACCTTTGCAGATGACACTGCATTTTTTGCAGCTGCTAGTACCCTATCGTCTTTAGACATTCTTAAATAATTTAGAGTGTGGAACATTGCACTGAAGTGAAGGACGTGACATTTGTTTTACCTTAATTGGAATAGACTTGAGCATGAAGAATCTGCTGGCCGTGCACACGCCGTCGACTGCTGATGCCACCACCGCGCGCCTGCGACATTTGCCTCTCGATAGATAGATCGATAGATCTCTTTGAAAAGACCTGTTCCGTGCAGTTAGTTTATCGGTTATGTTGTTCGCAGAGTCCCGTACCGATAACGGGACTCACCCTCCGTGCCTCTTATGGATTTTTCCTTTGTATGTGTTCGTTACCAACGATATCCGCGCATTTGGTCTTTAGCTGGCTTACATGTGTTATTTTTAATGGCTCTTCCTATCTAGGGACCAATATTGCTGCGATACCTTCTCGATCCTTGGACAAGTGGTGCTCCTGAGCCTAGACCGTGTTTTGAATACTCGCGCGCCATATTTTGCGCCGCCTTCTCCATATTGCGCCTGAACAGCTCGAAGAGCTGCTAGCTCTGAGAGGTTATGGGATCGTTCCAGCAAATTTATATAGAGGGATTGCCTTTGACCAAAAGATTACGCAAGGGTTGTGTTGGGATCGTAAGAGTTTTATTTGTCTCTGTTGATAATTGTTTAAATCCTTGATACAAGTCCAATCCGCAGTGCATCCAGATAGGCTTTATCACCTCCAATTGAAAGCACAATATATATAATTTTGTTGCAGAGAACCAAAAAGAGGAACTTTTAAAGCTGTATTTAAAGAATACCAGAAATAAACTTTTTTAATTTCATTTCAATATAAACGTGTTCCACTAATTAAATCTCAACTTATTTAATATTTGCAACAGTCTCCTTAAATATAGCCTCGCGGCTCTTCCGCCAGTGGTGCTCCTCGTCCTCGCATCTCATCGCTGTACTTTGCGGCGTCGCTCCTCGTCGTTGGCTTGCTGGTGTCAGAATCGTGACGGCTCCACCAAGACTCTGGATGTTATGCGAACCTCACTACTGTGGCCGGCAAGGTGTATCTCCTAACCAGTAGAAGTAGGAATCCTTAAACTCGATTTAACCACGACCTAGCACTAGTAATAAATCTTTATAACACAAATTATTAGATAACTTTCATTACACGAGCATTCCCCAGGGAGTGTCTGCACATCACCGCAGACTCATCAGCTATCTCTGGGTACAGCGGCTAAACGTCGAAAACTTCTCTTAGGATAGAGGCTTTGCAATTTTTGCAGTTGCCGTATACTTTGGGTTATTGAGCTTACATGCACCTTTTGTCGTTAAAGCCGTTGCCGTATACTATGGTTTCTTGAGCTTACATGCACCTTTTGTCGTTAAAGCTTCTATAGAGTATGAAAGTTTGCTTTTTGTGCGGGTCCGAAGTCCACCCACGCCTTATGAGAATCCAAAGTCCAGCTTGGTACGGCTTAACAGAGATGCCTGTTAATTTATTCATTAAAATGCAGAATCCAAAGTTAAGCTATTCAATATACACATAAATATTATATTTGTATTGTAATTTATAATCAAGTCAATAAAGGTGGATAAAAGTAATTGATGTAAAGCAATTAATTTTAAATCAATTTTGTTTGCATTCCATGTTTGTTAAATAAAACCAAAAATTTTCATTCAAGGTACACATTTTTTTAAGAAACAATATTTAAAATTATGTTTAACTCTTAAAGAAAAAAGAGTTTGACCACTATGGTAAAAATTGTTTTAATTTTTACACGAGAAAGCCTGGGAAAGTCAAATTTACACAAGCTTCACTGTTGATTACTTTAGAGCATCACTCTCTTTTAACCGTGGGCGAGAAGGTAGGGATTTTCTCCTACGATGATTTGTTAAAAAAAGAAATACAAACATATATACATGCATAAATACATATACATTTATGCGTTAGCTCTAGATTTTGATATTTAATTTTATTTTTCTATCTTAATATTGCTCCGCAGTGTGTCTAGTGTGTTCAACGTCAAGTTTCTATGTTCGTCAAGGTTTGTTTTTCCAGACTGTGGCTGAGAGAATACGGAAGCTGATTGTGTCATTTTTGGATAAAAAGTAGTTTGGTGTAGGTATCCGTGGACATCGATCTGGACTACGGCCTATTCGTGCAGGAGTCCCGCAAGAAAGCGACCTTGGACTGGTCTTATACACTGTTTATTTCCAAGCCTAGTTGCTTGCGGTACACACTCTGCCACCTTTGCAGATGACACTGCATTTTTTGCAGCTGCTAGTACCCTATCGTCTTTCTTTAGACATTCTTAAATAATTTAGAGTGTGGAACATTGCACTGAAGTGAAGGACGTGACATTTGTTTTACCTTAATTGGAATAGACTTGAGCATGAAGAATCTGCTGGCCGTGCACACGCCGTCGACTGCTGATGCCACCACCGCCCCTCCAACTCGATAGTGCGCATTGCATTCGCAAAGCGCGCCTGCGACATTTGCCTCTCGATAGATAGATCGATAGATCTCTTTGAAAAGACCTGTTCCGTGCAGTTAGTTTATCGGTTATGTTGTTCGCAGAGTCCCGTACCGATAACGGGACTCACCCTCCGTGCCTCTTATGGATTTTTCCTTTGTATGTGTTCGTTACCAACGATATCCGCGCATTTGGTCTTTAGCTGGCTTACATGTGTTATTTTTAATGGCTCTTCCTATCTAGGGACCAATATTGCTGCGATACCTTCTCGATCCTTGGACAAGTGGTGCTCCTGAGCCTAGACCGTGTTTTGAATACTCGCGCGCCATATTTTGCGCCGCCTTCTCCATATTGCGCCTGAACAGCTCGAAGATCTGCTAGCTCTGAGAGGTTATGGGATCGTTCCAGCAAATTTATATAGGGGGATTGCCTTTGACCAAAAGATTACGCAAGGGTTGTGTTGGGATCGTAAGAGTTTTATTTGTCTCTGTTGATAATTGTTTAAATCCTTGATACAAGTCCAATCCGCAGTGCATCCAGATAGGCTTTATCACCTCCAATTGAAAGCACAATATATATAATTTTGTTGCAGAGAACCAAAAAGAGGAACTTTTAAAGCTGTATTTAAAGAATACCAGAAATAAACTTTTTTAATTTCATTTCAATATAAACGTGTTCCACTAATTAAATCTCAACTTATTTAATATTTGCAACAGTCTCCTTAAATATAGCCTCGCGGCTCTTCCGCCAGTGGTGCTCCTCGTCGTCGCATCTCATCGCTGTACTTTGCGGCGTCGCTTCTCGTCGTTGGCTTGCTGGTGTCAGAATCGTGACGGCTCCACCAAGACTCTGGATGTTATGCGAACCTCACTACTGTGGCCGGCAAGGTGTATCTCCTAACCAGTAGAAGTAGGAATCCTTAAACTCGATTTAACCACGACCTAGCACTAGTAATAAATCTTTATAACACAAATTATTAGATAACTTTCATTACACGAGCATTCCCCAGGGAGTGTCTGCACATCACCGCAGACTCATCAGCTATCTCTGGGTACAGCGGCTAAACGTCGAAAACTTCTCTTAGGATCAAATTAGAGGCTTTGCAATTTTTGCAGTTGCCGTATACTTTGGGTTATTGAGCTTACATGCACCTTTTGTCGTTAAAGCCGTTGCCGTATACTATGGTTTCTTGAGCTTACATGCACCTTTTGTCGTTAAAGCTTCTATAGAGTATGAAAGTTTGCTTTTTGTGCGGGTCCGAAGTCCACCCACGCCTTATGAGAATCCAAAGTCCAGCTTGGTACGGCTTAACAGAGATGCCTGTTAATTTATTCATTAAAATGCAGAATCCAAAGTTAAGCTATTCAATATACACATAAATATTATATTTGTATTGTAATTTATAATCAAGTCAATAAAGGTGGATAAAAGTAATTGATGTAAAGCAATTAATTTTAAATCAATTTTGTTTGCATTCCATGTTTGTTAAATAAAACCAAAAATTTTCATTCAAGGTACACATTTTTTTAAGAAACAATATTTAAAATTATGTTTAACTCTTAAAGAAAAAAGAGTTTGACCACTATGGTAAAAATTGTTTTAATTTTTACACGAGAAAGCCTGGGAAAGTCAAATTTACACAAGCTTCACTGTTGATTACTTTAGAGCATCACTCTCTTTTAACCGTGGGCGAGAAGGTAGGGATTTTCTCCTACGATGATTTGTTAAAAAAAAGAAATACAAAAATATATACATGCATAAATACATATACAGATATGCGTTAGCTCTAGATTTTGATATTTAATTTTATTTTTCTATCTTAATATTGCTCCGCAGTGTGTCTAGTGTGTTCAACGTCAAGTTTCTATGTTCGTCAAGGTTTGTTTTTCCAGACTGTGGCTGAGAGAATACGGAAGCTGATTGTGTCATTTTTGGATAAAAAGGAGTTTGGTGTAGGTATCCGTGGACATCGATCTGGACTACGGCCTATTCGTGCAGGAGTCCCGCAAGAAAGCGACCTTGGACTGGTCTTATACACTGTTTATTTCCAAGCCTAGTTGATTGCGGTACACACTCTGCCACCTTTGCAGATGACACTGCATTTTTGCAGCTGCCTGCCCTATCGTCTTTCTTTAGACATTCTTAAATAATTTAGAGTGTGGAACATTGCACTGAAGTGAAGGACGTGACATTTGTTTTACCTTAATTGGAATAGACTTGAGCATGAAGAATCTGCTGGCCGTGCACACGCCGTCGACTGCTGATGCCACCACCGCCCCTCCAACTCGATAGTGCGCATTGCATTCGCAACGGGACTCACCCTCCGTGCCTCTTATGGATTTTTCCTTTGTATGTGTTCGTTACCAACGATATCCGCGCATTTGGTCTTTAGCTGGCTTACATGTGTTATTTTTAATGGCTCTTCCTATCTAGGGACCAATATTGCTGCGATACCTTCTCGATCCTTGGACAAGTGGTGCTCCTGAGCCTAGACCGTGTTTTGAATACTCGCGCGCCATATTTTGCGCCGCCTTCTCCATATTGCGCCTGAACAGCTCGAAGAGCTGCTAGCTCTGAGAGGTTATGGGATCGTTCCAGCAAATTTATATAGGGGGATTGCCTTTGACCAAAAGATTACGCAAGGGTTGTGTTGGGATCGTAAGAGTTTTATTTGTCTCTGTTGATAATTGTTTAATTCCTTGATACAAGTCCAATCCGCAGTGCATCCAGATAGGCTTTATCACCTCCAATTGAAAGCACAATATATATAATTTTGTTGCAGAGAACCAAAAAGAGGAACTTTTAAAGCTGTATTTAAAGAATACCAGAAATAAACTTTTTTAATTTCATTTCAATATAAACGTGTTCCACTAATTAAATCTCAACTTATTTAATATTTGCAACAGTCTCCTTAAATATAGCCTCGCGGCTCTTCCGCCAGTGGTGCTCCTCGTCGTCGCATCTCATCGCTGTATTTTGCGGCGTCGCTCCTCGTCGTTGGCTTGCTGGTGTCAGAATCGTGACGGCTCCACCAAGACTCTGGATGTTATGCGAACCTCACTACTGTGGCCGGCAAGGTGTATCTCCTAACCAGTAAAAGTAGGAATCCTTAAACTCGATTTAACCACGACCTAGCACTAGTTATAAATCTTTATAACACAAATTATTAGATAACTTTCATCACACGAGCATTCCCCAGGGAGTGTCTGCACATCACCGCAGACTCATCAGCTATCTCTGGGTACAGCGGCTAAACGTCGAAAACTTCTCTTAGGATCAGATCAGAGGCTTTGCAATTTTTGCCGTTGCCGTATACTTTGGGTTCTTGAGCTTACATGCACCTTTTGTCGTTAAAGCCGTTGCCGTATACTATGGTTTCTTGAGCTTACATGCACCTTTTGTCGTTAAAGCTTCTATAGAGTATGAAAGTTTGCTTTTTGTGCGGGTCCGAAGTCCACCCACGCCTTATGAGAATCCAAAGTCCAGCTTGGTACGGCTTAACAGAGATGCCTGTTAATTTATTCATTAAAATGCAGAATCCAAAGTTAAGCTATTCAATATACACATAAATATTATATTTGTATTGTAATTTATAATCAAGTCAATAAAGGTGGATAAAAGTAATTGATGTAAAGCAATTAATTTTAAATCAATTTTGTTTGCATTCCATGTTTGTTAAATAAAACCAAAAATTTTCATTCAAGGTACACATTTTTTTAAGAAACAATATTTAAAATTATGTTTAACTCTTAAAGAAAAAAGAGTTTGACCACTATGGTAAACATTGTTTTAATTTTTACACGAGAAAGCCTGGGAAAGTCAAATTTACACAAGCTTCACTGTTGATCACTTTAGAGCATCACTCTCTTTAAACCGTGGGCGAGAAGGTAGGGCTTTTCTCCTACGATGATTTGTTAAAAAAAAGAAATACAAACATATATACATGCATAAATACATATACAGATATGCGTTAGCTCTAGATTTTGATATTTAATTTTATTTTTCTATCTTAATATTGCTCTGCAGTGTGTCTAGTGTGTTCAACGTCAAGTTTCTATGTTCGTCAAGGTTTGTTTTTCAGACTGTGGCTGAGAGAATACGGAAGCTGATTGTGTCATTTTTGGATAAAAAGGAGTTTGGTGTAGGTATCCGTGGACATCGATCTGGACTACGGCCTATTCGTGCAGGAGTCCCGCAAGAAAGCGACCTTGGACTGGTCTTATACACTTGCTTGCGGTACACACTCTGCCACCTTTGCAGATGACACTGCATTTTTTGCAGCTGCTAGTACCCTATCGTCTTTCTTTAGACATTCTTAAATAATTTAGAGTGTGGAACATTGCACTGAAGTGAAGGACGTGACATTTGTTTTACCTTAATTGGAATAGACTTGAGCATGAAGAATCTGCTGGCCGTGCACACGCCGTCGACTGCTGATGCCACCACCGCCCCTCCAACTCGATAGTGCGCATTGCATTCGCAAAGCGCGCCTGCGACATTTGCCTCTCGATAGATAGATCGATAGATCTCTTTGAAAAGACCTGTTCCGTGCAGTTAGTTTATCGGTTATGTTGTTCGCAGAGTCCCGTACCGATAACGGGACTCACCCTCCGTGCCTCTTATGGATTTTTCCTTTGTATGTGTTCGTTACCAACGATATCCGCGCATTTGGTCTTTAGCTGGCTTACGTGTGTTATTTTTAATGGCTCTTCCTATCTAGGGACCAATATTGCTGCGATACCTTCTCGATCCTTGGACAAGTGGTGCTCCTGAGCCTAGACCGTGTTTTGAATACTCGCGCGCCATATTTTGCGCCGCCTTCTCCATATTGCGCCTGAACAGCTCGAAGAGCTGCTAGCTCTGAGAGGTTATGGGATCGTTCCAGCAAATTTATATAGGGGGATTGCCTTTGACCAAAAGATTACGCAAGGGTTGTGTTGGGATCGTAAGAGTTTTATTTTTCTCTGTTGATAATTGTTTAATTCTTTGATACAAGTCCAATCCGCAGTGCATCCAGATAGGCTTTATCACCTCCAATTGAAAGCACAATATATATAATTTTGTTGCAGAGAACCAAAAAGAGGAACTTTTAAAGCTGTATTTAAAGAATACCAGAAATAAACTTTTTTAATTTCATTTCAATATAAACGTGTTCCACTAATTAAATCTCAACTTATTTAATATTTGCAACAGTCTCCTTAAATATAGCCTCGCGGCTCTTCCGCCAGTGGTGCTCCTCGTCGTCGCATCTCATCGCTGTATTTTGCGGCGTCGCTCCTCGTCGTTGGCTTGCTGGTGTCAGAATCGTGACGGCTCCACCAAGACTCTGGATGTTATGCGAACCTCACTACTGTGGCCGGCAAGGTGTATCTCCTAACGAGTAGAAGTAGGAATCCTTAAACTCGATTTAACCACGACCTAGCACTAGTTATAAATCTTTATAACACAAATTTTTAGATAACTTTCATCACACGAGCATTCCCCAGGGAGTGTCTGCACATCACCGCAGACTCATCAGCTATCTCTGGGTACAGCGGCTAAACGTCGAAAACTTCTCTTAGGATCAGATCAGAGGCTTTGCAATTTTTGCCGTTGCCGTATACTTTGGGTTCTTGAGCTTACATGCACCTTTTGTCGTTAAAGCCGTTGCCGTATACTATGGTTTCTTGAGCTTACATGCACCTTTTGTCGTTAAAGCTTCTATAGAGTATGAAAGTTTGCTTTTTGTACGGGTCCGAAGTCCACCCACGCCTTATGAGAATCCAAAGTCCAGCTTGGTACGGTAAACAATAGACCTTGGACCCGAGCAAACCGTGAAGGTCCAAGGTCTATTGTTTACCGTTTGGCCTGTCTGCCCAGATTCCTCACATTTCCTCCTTTCTTCGAAAACATACTGAAAGTGGTGACTTCCCCGTCCCTGATGCTTATTCTAATTCCCCGCCAAACTTCTATTCTTCGTGATCCCCAGACAGTTTCCCGAAAGATTTCAATTTTCTCAGACTGTTCCCTATTTGACTTCCCCAAGCCAGCGCCCTGAAAGACCTTAAACTTTCGCACGGCTGTGCTGCGTTAGCCTTTCCTCAGTTCCCACGACAGTGCCCCGAAAGATTTTAACTTTCCCAAAACTGCATCCCGTTCCCCAGACAGTTATCACGTAGGTTGGCTACCCTCAGTCTCCGAAAATGTAGGATATAATTAATACGAGGAGTCGTGTAGGCGTCTGAAATGGATCTCGCGTTTAATTGTCGGAAATCGACACACACATCCGCCACTCGTCGTTATTTTTAAGCATTAGGACGATTGGTGCTCTGTATGGGCTTTTGGACGGTTTTAACTGTCCTTCGATTAATAATTCATTCACAGTGTTCGTCGATAACTCTGGATTCTTTAGGTAGTATCGTTGTTTTACCGGTCGATCGTCTCGCGATGTGTGATACCCCCGACATTCGGACTTGGGCTGTAGCCAGAACTGTGGTGGAAACTGCCTTGAGGAGTTTCATGTTTTTCGAAACCGATGAGCCGGAGGATGATTTGTGCTGTTGCGCTCTGCTGGTCTGACTAGGCGCTACAACCACCGTTCGTTATTGGCTGTCGCGATAGGCCAGAGCTGCTAGAATGGGGTGCTACACTTGGAAAATTTAGGAGCGTGTGATGCCGTTGGCCGCACTGTAAGCAATTGCGAGAGCTACTGCTACCGAAATGAGACAATCGATCCACGATCGTCTTACGAACAAAGCAGTCCTATGCGAGAAAATCCGAACGACTCCGTAGAACGTGGTTCCGTTGGCAAAGTACACTGTGTTGTCCTGGGTTCCGTAGTGACATGGAAACTGTGCTTTCGGTTCGTAAGGCTGTTCTTAAGTCTTTTTTAAGCCCGTGGATGGACGGACTATGTGTTGCTTGACAAGCCACTCCCATAGAAACTTTTCCAACATCAAAAAGGTGGGTCATACGACCGTGCTTCACAGCGAGTGCTCCCAGGCATGCGTGGTGGTGCATGGCAGCTTGGTAAGCAGGGTGTGCACTAGCTAGTGATTGCAAGAGTCAATGTTTATTTTTAGGCGTCCCGCCTAATACCTTCAGCAGCTTCCTTGTAAACCTGATCGTGCCCGTAGAGTGAAGTCATAGTGTGCATTGTTTGAAGCGTTTCACAACGGGATCCCAGGCAACAGCATACGCGGATTCGGTCAGCGCCATGTGGTCCCGACCTTGTAAGAGAGGCAACCATTTTCGAGTATAAGCAGTAGGAAACTATCATAAAAGGAAGGCTAAGAAAAAAATGACGCAATAAATCCGATTATATTCTTTAACAAATTGGTTGTACAGATTTGTCGAAAAATATTCATCCAACATGATAAGGCGCTGAAGGAAATAAGGCTTTGATGTTCTGATTGGGCGTTTCTTTTTACAGTTGCGATCGAGCTGCATTAACCTCTCCAACAAATCCTTTTGCCTTGTCATTTCTTGTGTCCGTTGTAAAATGGAATTGGCAAGATGCTGAGTCCAAAGAGGCATGCTGCGATAGAAATGCTGGTATTTGGTCATTGTAAAATATAATTAAAAAATATATGAAATTTGATAAACGAAGAAAAATATTTTCGTTTTCAATCAAATGATACTGAGAAATGTCTGGCATAACAAATTTTTAAATGATTTTAATATAGAATTTTCCCTTATTAATTATTAGAAAACCGAAAGCTTTTGGAAAGGTTATTGCTCTTCGTTATTATAAACGAATTTATAAAATTTTTTCTTATAATATACAAAGAATTAATTAGTATAAAGTTATATACAACCTCAACTCATATGGGGCTACCCCTGATTTAAGCATATTAATTAGGGGAGGAAAGAAACTAGCAAGGATTTTCTTAGTAGCGGCGAGCGAAAAGAATTCAGTTCAGCACTAAGTAACTTTGTCTATATAACAAATGTGAGATTTAGTGTATGGAGCGTGAATACCCTAGTATGAGAAACTAACGATTTAAGTCCTTCTTAAATGAGGCCTCTTACCCATAGAGGGTGCCAGGCCCGTATAAGGTTAATGATTTCCAAAGAGTCGTGTTGATTAATAGTGCAGCACTAAGTGGGTGGTAAACTCCGTCTAAAACTAAACAAGGACTGTGAGTGAAAGTTGAAAAGTACTCTGAATAGAGAGGTAAACAGTATGTGAAACTGCTTAGAGGTTAAGACCGATAAACCTGAATATTCGTCATTAAAAATGAATAATTAAAATAATATTATAATAATAGTGTGCCTTGTTTGCTTTATTAGCAGGTTGAAGTCAAGAATTGAGTAGAGGGGTTAAAGGCCAATCGAACCATCTAGTAGATGGTGCATTTTAATGTTATATAAAATAATCTTATCTGGTAAAGCGAATGATTAGAGGCCATAGGGTCGAAACGATCTTAACCTATTCTACAACTTGAAATGGGTAAGAATCTTAACTTCCTTGAGATGAAGTTTTAGGTTGCCACTTTTGGCAAACAGAACTGGCGCTGTGAACAACTCTTGCAGAGACTTAAAGGCGTTGGTTGCTTAAAACAGCAGGAGTGTGTAACAACACACCTGTCAATGCAACTAGCCCTTAAAATGTGTGGCGTACCGTAGATGATGTATATTACTTGTAATATAAATTTTGATACTTTAGAGAGTAGGAAGGAGTAACTTGGCGTAAGGCTGCATGGAGCTGCCATTGGCACAGATCTCACTGGTAGTAGCAAATAATCGCAGTCCTTGTAGGACTGAAGTGGATAAGGACGTCGTAAGTTCAAGGAAAAAGCCGAAATTTTTCAAATTTTTTACAAAAAGCTGACTGTTAAAAAATACAATTAATAATAAAAAGCAAAATAATGTACTTAAATAATTCTAAATAAAAATGAATTACTTTGCAATTCCTTAACCTGTTAAGTATCCGTTTGTTATTAAATATGGGCCTCGTGCTCAACCTAGCAACTGGAACGACCATAAAGAAGCCGTCGAGAAATATCGGAAGAGTTTTATTTTGTTTTATAGCTGTACTAGCGCTAGCTTCGCATGATGTCATCTTTTAAGACCTCTCTTTAAAGAGGACTTGCGCATGGTTGATCTTGTTTTTTGCGATCTTAGCTCTCTGCGAGATTCTTTTGGGTGCGTGCTATTCCTTACTTGCTTCCACCAAGCTACCGGGCAGTGACGTCTTCCACCAATTCTGGTTTTCGCCATCGCCGCCTCGTGTTGTCGTGTTCGCGTAGTCTTCAGCGCTCCCGTTTGCCGTCAGGCCAAGTACTGCACGAAGGAGCAGCCTTTTGTTCAGCGTTCCCTCCCTATATCGTGTGGCTCCAGGCGTAAAAGAGGTTTTGACGCTATCGGCGCCAGAATTCGTAATCACCCGGAAGTGATCGCTGTGGGTCTATAGGGGTTCCATTGTCCACCTGAAGGTTCTGCAAGATCAGGTCGATGATCGACTCCTTCTCTGCCTTGCTGTAAGTTGGCTGGCTTTCGACGTTAAATATGCATACATTTAGAGCAGTCAAAGCATCCAGCAGCGATGTTCCTCGCGGCCTTGTGAGTCTGGATCCCCACTCTGTGGGGCTTCGCAGCCTCGCAGGCGTGGCTCGTGCTATCGTGCTTGCGTAGTCTTCAACGCTCCCGTTTGCCAGGCGTTGAAATCTCCATCAATGATTACTGGTAACTTTCCGCGCGTATCGCTGACCAGGTCGAAGAAGTGGCCAGGTTGTCCGCTTTTGAAGCACGTTTCCTTAGACACGGCGGTGTATCCATGCATCATGCACTGGAAGCATCTTCTTACTTCCACTTTTCGCCTAATTCTGCAGACTATTTATCCGATGCTCGGCGAGGCTGGGTTTCATCCTAATCACCGCAGCTTGCGTTCCTCGCTGGACTTCATCGCCTATTGTCGACTCGTCGATGTCCGTTATATCGATCGCAATAGTGTCTTACATCCCCCTGTCCTCCGCTTGACCTGAGAGCGCTGCATTTCATGGCTTCTTGGGCCTCCTGAGTTGGCGGATCGCAGAGGTTTGCATGCTTAGAACAAATATAAAAATCAGCATTTTTTGTTCAAATAATATTTAATGATAATAATTTTATAATTCTAATTGTACATATATCTTGGATTATAACGAATAGTTTAAAGACAATTAAAATTACACTGCGAATCAATAAAAAATAAATCAACCAAAGATCACTGAAGATAACATTGTTCATTTTTGACAAGTGTCCTACATACATATATGAAAACATTTTACTGCTACCTCTCATTTGAATTTGTTGCTGAAATATTATAAAATATATTATAACATGTAATATTCATATTTTTATTATAACCCAATAGAAAATACCAAGTTTGAAAAGTAGCAAAAGACAAAATATTCTTGATGGGCCGAAATGAAATAAACGTGTATGAGAATGTGTCCGCGCCAAGAAGGGGCCACTGTCGATGTTATTCGTTAACAGTCGAGAGCAGTTATGGCCAGATGAATTCTCATCTCGCTCTCGGTCTGTTAACATTCTCCACCCGCGCTCTCCTAGCATTAGATTTAAGTAACACTTCTTAGTTAGTTACAATTATGAAGGCTAAAATTGAAGTTCATTATTGTGATCGTGATATGAAATAAAAGTGGAAAAAAAATTAAACCAGCGAGTCGCCATTTATTACCAGCAAATTCTACAAGCAGAAATCCGCCACCCTCCCAACTACTCATTTTGGTTCTTCGGCCGGATCGATCTGCGATTTCCAGCGGCACCGGCGGATTTCCGTAAGTTTCCAGAATAATCCATATGCAACCGATCGCCATTTTGCGACGTACATTTCCAAAGCCATATTCACATACGTACATTTTTAAAGCCATACATACACACGTACATAATTTAAAAGAATAATTTTCCATATCCACTTTTCTATATCCGCGAAACAGATCTTTCTTCCCACACACAAACATTTCCAGCAAACATAGCGTCAAATGTTGCATTCCAGTCGTTTATGTGTGTTGACAAATAAACGCATAGTAAACATATTTTAAGTTAATTTATATTTTTGGCAAGTATTTATTTTCATATATTTAAACAAGTGTATGTGAGAAATACCCAGACGACACAACGAAGCAGCAAATAAATTTAATATCGAAATTCTCCAGCTCCACTTGCGTTTTTTGTAAATTTATTTCCTTATATATACATTCAGTTTACACTACATGCTTGAAGATTTTAAATTTTTCCGGGAGCTGCGAAATAAAAAAATATCCAAAGCTTGAGCAACAAAATCCATTTGAAACAGTGGAAATATTCAACAGGTATTTATTGTTCATCAATTCCGTCACATATATGGCTTATATTTATATTATTGATTATTATTTATAAACATCAGTGCGCCATACACAAAATAATAATAACTCAAGCAAGTAATCTGAGGGCAACCAAAACATAATTAAATAATAGTATAAAAAAATAAATAATACACCTTTAAAATTGTTTTGGTGTGTTCCAACTAACATTTTTCCTCATAGAGTTACTAGTCACTGGCAAATCCCACAGCTGCGTGACTGTTCGGGATATATACAGTTTATATTTTTTCATTTATTCTTATATGTTTTGTTCCAAAAATTGCCATTTTTTCCATTCCATAAATTCTAGGTTTTATTTACTGCTTATTTACCAATTCCTATTAAAATAATTTTGGCATCAACATCAATACGAGTCCATTGGTTTTAATAGAAATATGTTTCCTTATTTACGGCGAATAGGGACAATATCGTTTTTTTTTGTAAATTTATTTCCTTTTATATACATTCTGCTTACAATACATACTTGAAGATTATAAATTTTCCGGGAGCTGCGAAATAAAAAAAATTTCCAAAGCTTGAGCAAACAATTCCACTTGGGACAGTGGAAATATTCAACAGGTATTTATTGTTCATTCTTTCCGTCACATATATGGCATATATTAATAATATTATTTATAAACATCAGTGCGCCATCCATACACAAAATAATAAATAATAACTCAAGCAAGTAATCTGAGGGCAACCAAAACTTAATTAAATAATAATACACGAAAATAAATAATACACCTTTAAAATGGTTTTAGTGTGTTCCAACTAACATTTTTCCTCATAGAGATACTAAGTAATCAAATTTATTTCGATCTCTGACCGTCTGACCACATTTGAAGCCAGAATAAGCGTTTCAGGGGTTTCAGATCCACACGTGCCAAGTTCGACGTGACCAAATCAAGGCATTATGGGACATGGTACACAACTAATACGAAGTGTGTACAGACGGTATTCTTGCGGGGGGGCGGGGAGGCACTTACAATGCTAGAACTTCTGCAAGCCAAATATGAGCACTGCTATGAAGTTTACGAACCCTGTTCCGCGAAACTCTGAGTACAAATTGAGCGAGTGAGCGAGAACAAATCACATGGGAAGCGCTTCGAGACCATTTCGAAAATAAGAGACTGCTAGTAAATGACAACTCAAACTCCTTTTAAATTTGGGTTCCGTAAATCCCGAATCTGGCCAGGCACTGAAAGACCTACAGAGCACAATCCAAGGGTGATGATAGCGCTGGCTCAATCCAACATTTGCACAGAGAACTGGGACTGTCTCCTGGTATTCCTGTGCGCCAGTAGATTGCCAAAACTGACCCTTTCCTTATGGGTGCAGTCCCTGTCATCCAAGTCCTACATTCCGACCTGGGATGCAATGAAACCGTTTCTTAGCGAACGATACCAAACCCTAGAGGCGATTGAGGATATGAAACACAGCCACAGCAATCACTCTAACGCTAAGAGTCAACCCGTTTCCAAAACGCTCAACTCCTTCGAAGCCAAGGTAGTCACTAAACCAAAGAGTTGCGACCTGTGCTCAAAAGAGAGTCATCCAGTGCGCTTATGCCAGCGTTTTCTGCAGATGTCTGTAAATGCGCGAACGATCTACATAAAAAAAAGCAGCTTTGCCTAAATTGTTTTGCTAGAGAATACCAGCTACGTACTAGCACTCACAGCCATTTCCCGTGGTTCAACTTTCGCAACTAGTTCTTATGAAAACCCACAAAGTCCAGCTGTACAGGGGTCCGCCAACGGTTTAGAAAATGCGCCCAGTGTGGATAACTATTTCGCAAACGGTGCTAGAGCGGTTTTGTTAGGCACGGCCATTATTGATATATGCCACTTGGGATCGAACTCTAATAGCTTAAGCTGCCGTTCCGCCTTATCCAAGCCCAAGTTTCGAGCTTAAATCAGACCGTTTCCGCTCAAGCGACCAGGCTCTGCCATTTTTCTATTCAAGCCCGTAACAAGCCAGGCCTTTAGATAAAAACGCATCAAGCCAAAAGCGGGTAGAAGCGTATACGACCCAGATAACCGAAACGAGTGACAGGGTGCTAGAAAAATTTTCTTTAAGATATGTGAGGTGGAGAATATACCAACAAAAAAGGTACAAGAATCCGATTCCTATTGCGAGAGCAATTTTCTCCAAACCACCACTAGAGACGCAAGCGGGAGTTACGTGGTAACTTTACCGTTTCGCGAACCTGAAATTTCGGATCCAAATTGGGGCACTCGCGATCCATTGCCCTAGCTCAGTTTCTTAGGAACGAAAACCGTTTGAAAAGAGACTTTCCACTAAAAGAGCAATATGACTCAGTCATTCAAGAGTATTTGGATCTGGGTCACATGAGAGAAGTTCCCCATCTTACGATACTCCAAACTATTATCTTCCACACCACGCTGTGATCAATGCTTCTAGCCCTTCAGCAAATGGGACAAGCTGGGTTCTTCATGCTGGTCCAGTCCTACAATCTAATTTAACCATTCAGATCTTGAAATGGCGTTATTTCCAATACGTATTCAGTGCAGACATTACAAAAATGTACCGTCAAATCTGGGTCGATCCCAAGCATACGCCATTCCAAAGAATTTTATTCCGGAATAAAAAAGGAGAAGTAAGCGATTTCGAGCTAAAAAGCGTCACCTTTGGTATCAACTGTGCACCGTTTCTGGCACTGCGCGTACTCCAATTATTAGCAGACGATGTAGAAACGGATTTACCCAAAGCAACCAATATAATTCGGCATTTTATGTAAGTAGACGACGTACTGGCAGGGGCCAATTGCATAGAAGAGGCTCGACTTACTATCAGCGAGCTTTGCCACGCTTTTAACCTCGCCGGGTTCCCGTTGAAAAAGTGGACAGCTAATCAGAATAGCATACTCGAAGATATCCTAACGAGAACCTACTCCACGATGACTTTCGCGATATCAATTCCGAAAGCACTGCCAAAACACATGGTGTTGGAATGCGACCCCGTACGAGTTCTATTTTGTTCCAGCGCTAGTTTCGATTAAATATATTGATACGAAGAGAGAGGTTCTTTTCCAATTCACGAAACTTTTTGACCCCGGGGACAGCCACCGTTCAATATCCGCTCTTTATGCAAGAAATTTGGTAGCAAGAGTTGGGATGGGATGAAAATATCCCCACAGAAATGAATCAAAGATGGCAAGAGTTTTTGCGCAGTTATTCCGAGCTCAAGCACATCCGTATTCCTAGGTGGGTTGGTTTCCAGCCAGAAGTGAAGGTAAAGCATCATGGGTTTTGTGATGCGTCGCAGAAGGCATATGGGGCCGCAATATACTTGCGGGTTGAAGTAGGACATAAAAAATTCTTTGGTACGGCGTATGCTCGGGATCGACTCAGATTTGACGGTACTTTTTTTTTTAATGTCTGCATTGAACACGTACTGGAAATAACGCCACTTTAAGATCTGAATGGTTAAATCAGATTGGAGGACTAGACCAGCATGAAGAAAATCGTTCAAGCTTGTCCCATTTGCTTAAGACGGGGGAACGTCTCTCATGTGACCCAGATGTTCTTGAATGAATGAGTAATATTCCTCAAGCTTTTCCCATTTGCTGAAGAGCTAGACGCATTGAATACCACGCGAGGTTTAGTGGTGGTGCTCTTGAGTTTGATCACAACGTGGTGTGGAAGATAATAGTTCGGAGTATCGTAAGACGGGGGAACTTCTCTCATGTGACTCAGATCCAAATATTCTTGAATGACTGAGTCTTATTGCTCTTTTAGTGGAAAGTCTCTTTTCAAACGGTTTTCGTTCCTAAGAAACTGAGCTAGGGCAATGGATGGCGAGTGCCCCAATTTGCCACGTATCTCCCGCTTGAGTCTCTAGTGGTGGTTTGGAGAAAATTGCTCTCGCAATAGGAATCGGATTCCTTTTTCCTCTTTGTTGGTATAATCTTTACCTCCCAAAACATAGTGAGAAGTTTTTCTAAGACCCTGTCACTCGTTTCGGTTATCTGGGACCTAAAAGCGGCTACCCGCTTTTGGCTTGATTCGTTGGACACTGTGCCGGTAAGCACCCAGCAGAAAATAGTTACTTGACCCAGCAGAGAGCCGCAAATGTTGGTGCGCGTGCCGCTCAGCAACACGGACGGTGAAATGTCGGCTCCGATCAGAATATCTATCTGGGAACTCTCCAAAAATGTTGGATCTGCCAGGGGAATGGCCGGTAAATCAACCAGCGCATCTCGTGGAATTGGGTACGACGGAAGCATTCCAGCCAGTTCGGGCAAAACGTAAGCTGTGGTTTCTAGCTGAAGGCCTGGCTTGTTAGGGGCTTGAATAGAAAAATGGCAGAGCCTGGTTGCTTGAGCGGAAACGGTCTGATTTAAGCACAAAACTTGGGCTTGGATAAGGCGGAATGGCAGCTTAACCAGCTTGAACAGGCGTTCCGAAATAAATGTTGCCTCAGAACCCGAGTCTATTAAAACACGACACCTGTAGTTCGTTCCCAAGTGGCACAGCAAAACCGCTCTAGAACCGGTTGCGAAATAGTTCTGGACACTGCGCGGCTTTTCTAAACCGTTGGCGGACCCCTGTACAGCTGGATTTTGTGGGTTTTCATAAGAACTAGTTGCGAAAGTTGAACCACGGGAAATGGGGTTGCCTTTATGCCGAGCTCGGCATGTGAAACAGCTGTGACTGCTAGTACATTCACGTAGCTGGTGTCCTGTATCAAAACAATTTATTCAAAGCTGCTTTTTTTTGTTGTAGATCGTTCGCGCATCCACAGACATCTCGAGAAAACGCTGGCATATGCCCACTGGATGACTCTCTTTTAAGCTCAGGTCGCAATTCTTTGGTTTAGTGACCACCTTGGGTTCGAAGGAGCTTCCTGGGAACGGGTTGACTCTTATCGTTAGAGTGATTGGTGTGGCTGGGTTTCATATCCTCAATCCCTCTAGCGTTCGGTTTCGTTTGCTAAGAAACGGTTTTATTTCATCCCAGGTCGGAGTGTCGGACTTGGATGACAGGGGCTGCTCCCATAAGGAGAGGGTCAGTTTTGGCAATCTACTGGCGCACAGGAATACCAGGAGACAGTCCCTATTCTCTTTGGATATGTTGGATTGAGCCAGCGCTATCAAACACCCTTGGATTGTGCTCCGTAGGTCTTTCAGAGCCTGGGCAGATTCTGAATTTACGGAACCCAAATTAAAAAGGAGTTTGAGTTTGCTACTATTTTTGAAACGGTCTCGAAGCGCTTCCAATGCTGAATCGAAGCACTCAATTTTAAGTGGGGACTTGGCTACGATTGCCTTAGCCTCGCCGCTAGTTTTAGCGTTGAGATGGAAAAGTTTTTCGACCGATGTCAGCCTAGGATTGTTGTCATAAACTGCTGTAAAAAGATCCCTAAATGTTGGCCATTTCAAATAGTCTCCTTCGAAAACCTCAGTATCGCATGGCGGTAGTCGGCAAGCGTACGAAAACGGATTGGGCAGGGTGTTGGAATTGGCGTTGGTCGTTTGAGTTTTCACTCGCTCAATTTGTTAACTGAGTTTCGCGGTAGAAAATTCGTAAACTTCATAGCAGTGCTCATATTTGGCTTGCCAAAGTTCTAACATTGTATGTATTCGTTCTCTGTCCCATAATGCCTTGACTTGGTCACTTCGAACTTGGTCACTACGTGGACCGTAGGATCTGAAGCGCCTGAAACGTTTATTCTGGCTTCAAATGTGCTCAGACGGTCAGCGATCGAAATACATTTGTCTAATACTGCGTCGTGTTGGGCCGTCTTTACGCTAGATCGCGTGACTTTTATCTGTGGAACTACAGGAGAGTTTAAGGAGCCGTCGCTTTTTGCGTTGTAAATCAAAGCTTTGGGTTCTTGTTTACCCTGAGACACGAGAGAAGACGCTGATCGTGGTCGCTCTAAGCTTACCCGCGGAGCTGTCTTCAAATATTTATTTTCCCCTATGGGCATGCTTAGATAAGGCTCAGGAAATTGTCAACCTAAGATTGTTGTCATAAACTGCTGTAAAAAGATCCCTAAATGTTGGCCATTTCAAATAGTCTCCTTCGAAAACCTCAGTATCGCATGGCGGTAGTCGGCAACCGGACAAAACAGATTGGGCAGGTTGTTGGAATTGGCGTTGGCCGTTTAAGTGTTCTCGCGGCAATGGATCGCGAGTGCCCCAATTTACCACGTATCTCCCGCTTGCGTCTCTAGTGGTGGTTTGGAGAAAAATTGCTCTCGCAATAGGAATCGGATTCCTTTACCGTCTTTGTTGGTATATTCTCCACCTCCCAAACGTAGTGAGAAGTTTTTCTAAGACCCTGTCACTCGTTTCGGTTATCTGGGACGTGAAAGCGGCTACCCGCTTTTGGCTTGATTCGTTGGACACTGGTCCGGTAAGCACCCAGTAGAAATAGAAAACTGGCAGAGCCTGGTCGCTTGAGCGGAAACGGTCTGGTTTAAGCCCAAAACTTGGGCTTGGATAAGGCGGAATGGCAGCTTAATCAGCTTGAACAGGCGTTCCGAAATAAATGTGGCCTCAGAACCCGAGTCTATTAAAGCACGAGACCTGTAGTTCGTTCCCAAGTGGCACAGCAAATGTAAATGTGGCCTCAGAACCCGAGTCTATTAAAGCACGAGACCTGTAGTTCGTTCCCAAGTGGCACAGCAAAACCGCTCTAGCACCGGTTGCGAAATAGTTCTGGATACTGGGCGGCTTTTCTAAACCGTTGGCGGACCCCTGTACCGCTGGATTTTGTGGGCTTGCAGAAGAACTAATTGCGGAAGTTGACCCACGGGAAATGGGGTTGCCTTTATGCAACACTGTATGACGCCGAGCTCGGCATGTGAAACAGCTGTGAGTGCTAGTACATTCACGTAGCTGGTGTCCTCTAGCAAAACAATTTTGGTAAAGCTGCTTTAATGTAGATCGTTCGCGCATCCACAGACATCTGGATAAAACGCTGGCATAAGCGCACTGGATGACTCTTTTTGGGCAGTGGTCGCAATTCTTTGGTTTAGTGACCACCTTATCTTCGAAAGTGTTGAGCTTCCTGGGAACGGATTGAATTTTAGCGTTAGAGTAATTGCTATGGCTGGGTTTCATATGGTCAATCGCCTCTAGCGTTCGGTATCGTTAGCTAAGAAACGGTTTCATTTCATCCCAGGTCGAAATATCGGACTTGGATGACAGGGACTGCTCCCATACCAGGAATACCAGGAGACAGTCCCAGTTCTCTTTGGAAATGTTGGATTGAGCCAGCGCTGGATCTAGATTGGCCAGATTCGGGATTTCCGGAACCCAAATTTAAAAGGAGTTTGAGTTGGCTATTTACTAGCAGTCTTTTATTTTCGAAATGGTCTCGAAGCGCTTCCCATGCTGAATCGAAACCCTCATTTGTAAGAGAAGACTTGGCTAGTACTGCCTTAGCCTCGCCGCTAGTTATAGCGTTGAGATGGAAACGTTTTTCGACCGATGACAAAAGCTGTCGCTTTTTGCGTTGGAAATCAAAGCTTTGGGTTTTTGTTTACCCTGAGCCACGCAAGAAGACGCTGATCGTGGTCGCTCTAAGCTTACCCGCAAAGCTGTCTTCAAATTTTTCTTATCCCCTATGGGCATGCTAGTATAATGCTCAGAAATTGTTTCTATTCGCCGTAAATAAAGAAAAAAATTTCTATTAAAATCAATGGACTCGTATTGATATTGATTCCAAAATTATTTTAATATGAATTGGTTAATAAGCAGTAAATAAAACCTGGAATTTATGAAATGGAGCAATGGCAATTTTTGGAACAAAATATATAAGAAATATATCAAAATATAAATTGTATATTTACAACAGTCACGCTGCTGTGGGATTTGCCAATGACTACTTAGTAACTCTATGAGGAAAAATTAATAATTAACGTTAGTTGGAACACACCAAAACAATTTTAAAGGTGTATTATTTATTTTCGTATGTTATTATTTAATTATGTTTTGGTTGCCCTCAGGTTACTTACTTGAGTTACTTTGTATTATATTGTGTATGGAATGGCGAATATGTCGAATGTTGAATATTTCCACTGTCCCAAGTGAAATTGGTTGCTCAAACTTTGGATATTTTTTTTATTTCGCAGCTCCCGGAAAAATTTATAAACTTCAAGCATGTATTGTAAACAGAATGTATATATAAGGAAATAAATTTACAAAAAACGCAAGTGGAGCTGGAGAATTTCGGTATTAAATTTATTTGCTGCTTCGTTGTGTAGTGCGTAGAGCCCTATTGTTATGTCTGGGTATTTCTCACATAAACTTGTTTAAATATATGTAAATAAATACTTGACAAAAATATAAATTTATTTGAAATATGTTTACTAGGTGTTTATTTGTCAACACACACAAACGGCTGGGATGTAATTATTGTGTTTGTGAATTTGGAATTCAATTTTTGACGCAATGAACGCTGGAAATGTTTGTGTGTGGGAAGAAAATATATGTGTGGAAAAAATATTTCTTCGACAATTGGAAATGTTTTTTGGTTGTGGACTGTATTGTATTTTGTTTTCGTATACATGTTTCACGGATATATAAATGTGGACATGTAAAATTATTCTTTTAAATTATGTACGTATGTAAGTTAACTGTGGCCAGCCAAACCAAAGTCGTTGACCACAGTTTACGTAAACATCGCTCCGGCCAAATTGCTGACCAAGCAATGAGCCGGATGCTCGTGCGCAGACGGCAAAAACTGCATATTTGCGTGGCCGCTGCGAGCCTCTGTTAGCTTTAAGTCAATACCTTAAGTTCAGTTCTGATTTAGATTCAATAAAGATCACATCGCTCATACAGTAAACTCCGGCAACAGCCGTTAAATTTTGCACTGACGGAGTCTCTAGGCCAGTAGGCGAAGGGGGCAGTCACCTCCCAACGTAAGTCATCCTAATCAGCAATTGTGAAGGGATAGCCATCCGGCTCTGACTGCGAGTGACTGCATTGGCGCAGTATTGTCCCAAGAGGGTCGCCCAATAACAGTGATCTCAAGGACAGGGAGGTTAACTACGCCACAAACGAGAGAGAACTCTTTGCCATAATTTGGGCACTGGCCAAGCTGCGAAACTATTTATATGCAGTAAAAGATATAAACATCTATACTGACCACCAGCTATTAACATTCGCAGTATCGGAATCCAATCCGAATGCGAAAATCAAACGATGGAAAGCTCGCATCAACGAGTCCGGCGCTAAAATGTTTTATAAGCCCGGCAAGGAGAATCTCGTCTCGGATGCCCTCTCCAGACAGCAACTTAACGTTGTGGAGGCGGAAGAAGCTTATTCGTGTGCAGTGAAGTGTCGCTCACACACACCATCGATGCAACGGAGAAGCCATTGAATTGCTTTCAGAATCAGATAACTCTGGAGGAAGCACGCTTTCCGTCTAAACGCAGCTTCGTGCTCTTTGGAAATAATAGACGGCACAACATTGACTTCACATGCATGGAGTCTCTGCTTGAGGAGCTCGCGGACACCATAGTCCCCAAGGGCGTAAATGCCATTCATTGCGACCTGCATACGCTAGCAATGATACACGCAGGGACACCGGGCGCCAGCGATTTAGAAAAAATCAGATTTACCGAAATGAAGTTAGTTGAGAAAACAGACAATATGATCAGCATGCTTCCACTGTCCCATATGAAGAAGATTCTAAAAAAAAATCAGATTTACCGAAATGAGTCCAGTAATAGGCAAATTCAAACAAACACTAAAATTCAAAATCAAATTAATCAGCTAACCTCGACCGTTAATCGAATTCTGAGATCTGCCAAAAAATCACAAGTAGATACTGGACACTTATAAGAGACACTAAACTAGTCGGCATAATTATTTTGACGAAACTCTTTTTTGACTATTGAACTTAGCATTGCTTGAAATTGTCAAATAACGGTGCGAAAATGAGGCGCAAAGCAAGGAATATATTTTTAACTATGTGCATGCCTAATATTATTTCCTTTACCTTTTGCATTCACCTTCCACTGATATGAATGCATGCAGACAACGGTTTTTTGCGTGGCACAAGTATTTTGACAGCATCTTTATAAAAATATTTTCACACTTTTAAGCACGCGAGAAATAATGAACTTCTGTGTTTAACTTTGAGTAATATTAAACGTTGTTATTAAAACAGAATGGTAGTAAAAAATAGTCAATAACATCGGTAAAACGGCTGAGCTAAGTTTGGTTACCAGATCTTCAATAGTAGCAAAGTTTAACGCTGGAATAGCAGTCAAAGACATTGCCAATGAGTTTAATGTGTCGCGTCAAACTGTGCACTACCAAATTAAAAAGTTTTAAAAGCATAAGGATTTAGTAAAGATCGGGTGCTAAGCGCAAAACAGATCTCAGTGAAGACCGGGTCCTTCTACGGGAATTTAAAAAGAATATTTTTTAAAGCACCAATCCGCACCAGATCAATTCCTTTGACAGCTAAGACACCAATTAGTGAGCGCACAGTCCGTCGGCGATTAAAAGAATGCGAAAAAAACAAGCTCAAAAGACTGTCTTTCGCAAAGGAACATCTTCATAAGCCAAAGGAGTTCTGGAGAAGCGTTCTATGGACAGATGAAAGCTCCTTTGAGTATAATTCATCAAAAAATACATTTTTTTTAAGATTACCAATGGTACAAAGGCAGAAACGGCGGCCCGTTTGCCAAAAATTAAGCCAAGTTGGAGGGTCTGTGATGTTCTGTGGCGTATAATGGACTGGGTGACCTCATTCCTGTCATTGGCTCGATGAACCAAGGCCAATATTTGCGGGTTCTAAATGATAATGCGTTTAGTTCCGGAGACAGGCTTATTGGACAAACCTTCATTTTGCAACAGGATAACTCCCCATGCCACAAAGCCAAGATGATTACAACACTTTTTAAGGATGTTGGTTTTACCACTTTGGACTGGCCACCTCAAAATCCTAATTTAAATATAATTGAAAACGTCTGGTCTCTTATAAAACGTAAAAGAACAGTATCGTTGAATAAAACCAGAGAGGTGACAATTTCTGAGGTCACTTCCCTTTTGGAAGAGATATCTCTAGAGATTATCCAAAATTTGGTCGATTCAAAAAGTTGTTAAAACCAAAGAAAATTATATATTTTTCTAAATTATTTTTTTTATTGGTTTTTTTAAGTTTAAACTTTTTTATTCATATTAAAAGGTGCTTGTAAAAATACTTATGCCACCACATGAAAATTACTAAGCTTATATTTTTTTAAGTCCATATGACAAAATGTTGAATTAATTATTTTTGTATTAGCACTAAGTAAGAAAAAAAATCATTGAGTTATATTAAACCATTAAAAAGTTACATACAAATTTGAACCATTAGTTTTTCGTCAAAATAATTATGCCGACTAGTGTACTTGCTAGAAACAGAATGTTGATGATGGAATTACAGAATTTAACGCTTGCAATAACCCTTTCCAAAATTAAAATTGTTAGTCCGGATATTTTAGATCACGAAGACCTAAAATCAGTTTGGCTTGAGGAACCCACCAACACTCCCATAGGAGATCTTTTGTCTGTTTCGTCCGTGAAGATTCTACAGTCTGTTAACGTTTTACACTTCATCATAAAATTTCCTAAAATAAAATAGAATAGTAAGACAATGCTACAGATACTAGGCAACATTATAGCGGAGAATAAGTTCTTCGAGGTTGGGGAAAAGGTATTGGTAAAATCCAACAGAAGTCTAGGAAATAAGCTTACACCCTTGTGTGAGGAGAGAGCCGTAGAAGCGGATTTGGGGACCACGGTCCTCATTAAGGGGAGGGTGGTCCACAAGGACAATCTTAAATGATACAACCAACGATGTCCTTCTTTATTCATTTTTATTACGCCTTTAAGCCACTTGGCATAAATTCTGACTAGCTATAAGATTCATTGCCACCTGCATACTTTTTGGTTTAAGTTTATTTCATTGGTGGTGGGATACCTCTCTATGAGCTAATAATAGCTAAAGTTCAATTCCACAGGTTCGGACTCATATTTTATCTCTTCATATCCTTGGCGTCGGCACACATAACTGATTATTCGCAGACCAAGTATATTTCCATAACTGACGGCCAAATACTAGTGTGGGAGGAGTTCGCGTTCGACACTCATACAGCTAACATCTCGGAATATGCGCGCGTAGTGGAGGAAACAGACAATATGATCAGCATGTTTCAACTGTCCCATATGAAGAAGCTTCTAAGCGTAGGTACCGCCCACCTCCAGGACTTGTTGGAGTCGATGGGCACTGATCATCGAGTAGCTAGGAGTTTAGATTTCTTAGGATCAGTGCTAAAGTTCGTAGCAGGGACACCGGGCGCCAGCGATTTAGAAAAAATCAGATTTACCGAAATGAAGTTAGTTGAGAAAACAGACAATATGATCAGCATGCTTCCACTGTCCCATATGAAGAAGATTCTAAAATAAAATCAGATTTACCGAAATGAGTCCAGTAATAGGCAAATTCAAACAAACACTAAAATTCAAAATCAAATTAATCAGCTAACCTCGACCGTTAATCGAATTCTGAGATCTGCCAAAAAATCACAAGGACACTTATAAGAGACACTAAACTAGTCGGCATAATTATTTTGACGAAACTCTTTTTTGACTATTGAACTTAGCATTGCTTGAAATTGTCAAATAACGGTGCGAAAATGAGGCGCAAAGCAAGGAATATATTTTTAACTATGTGCATGCCTAATATTATTTCCTTTACCTTTTGCATTCACCTTCCACTGATATGAATGCATGCAGACAACGGTTTTTTTGCGTGGCACAAGTATTTTGACAGCATCTTTATAAAAATATTTTCACACTTTTAAGCACGCGAGAAATAATGAACTTCTGTGTTTAACTTTGAGTAATATTAAACGTTGTTATTAAAACAGAATGGTAGTAAAAAATAGTCAATAACATCGGTAAAACGGCTGAGCTAAGTTTGGTTACCAGATCTTCAATAGTAGCAAAGTTTAACGCTGGAATAGCAGTCAAAGACATTGCCAATGAGTTTAATGTGTCGCGTCAAACTGTGCACTACCAAATTAAAAAGTTTTAAAAGCATAAGGATTTAGTAAAGATCGGGTGCTAAGCGCAAAACAGATCTCAGTGAAGACCGGGTCCTTCTACGGGAATTTAAAAAGAATATTTTTTTAAAGCACCAATCCGCACCAGATCAATTCCTTTGACAGCTAAGACACCAATTAGTGAGCGCACAGTCCGTCGGCGATTAAAAGAATGCGAAAAAAACAAGCTCAAAAGACTGTCTTTCGCAAAGGAACATCTTCATAAGCCAAAGGAGTTCTGGAGAAGCGTTCTATGGACAGATGAAAGCTCCTTTGAGTATAATTCATCAAAAAATACATTTTTTTTAAGATTACCAATGGTACAAAGGCAGAAACGGCGGCCCGTTTGCCAAAAATTAAGCCAAGTTGGAGGGTCTGTGATGTTCTGTGGCGTATAATGGACTGGGTGACCTCATTCCTGTCATTGGCTCGATGAACCAAGGCCAATATTTGCGGGTTCTAAATGATAATGCGTTTAGTTCCGGAGACAGGCTTATTGGACAAACCTTCATTTTGCAACAGGATAACTCCCCATGCCACAAAGCCAAGATGATTACAACACTTTTTAAGGATGTTGGTTTTACCACTTTGGACTGGCCACCTCAAAATCCTAATTTAAATATAATTGAAAACGTCTGGTCTCTTATAAAACGTAAAAGAACAGTATCGTTGAATAAAACCAGAGAGGTGACAATTTCTGAGGTCACTTCCCTTTGGAAGAGATATCTCTAGAGATTATCCAAAATTTGGTCGATTCAAAAAGTTGTTAAAACCAAAGAAAATTATATATTTTTCTAAATTATTTTTTTTTATTGGTTTTTTTTAAGTTTAAACTTTTTTATTCATATTAAAAGGTGCTTGTAAAAATACTTATGCCACCACATGAAAATTACTTAGCTTATATTTTTTTAAGTTCATATGACAAAATGTTGAATTAATTATTTTTGTATTAGCACTAAGTAAGAAAAAAAATCATTGAGTTATATTAAACCATTAAAAGTTACATACAAATTTGAACCATTAGTTTTTCGTCAAAATAATTATGCCGACTAGTGTACTTGCTAGAAACAGAATGTTGATGATGGAATTACAGAATTTAACGCTTGCAATAACCCTTTCCAAAATTAATATTGTTAGTCCGGATATTTTAGATCACGAAGACCTAAAATCAGTTTGGCTTGAGGAACCCACCAACACTCCCATAGGAGATCTTTTGTCTGTTTCGTCCGTGAAGATTCTACAGTCTGTTAACGTTTTACACTTCATCATAAAATTTCCTAAAATAAAATAGAATAGTAAGACAATGCTTCAGATACTAGGCAACATTATAGCGGAGTGCGGCGGAATTCACGCCATTAAAAACTGCTCCATTTCACCGGGAGCCACATTCTGCCGTTTGGCGTCAGAGAATTCACGCGCCAAAGAACTGCATGCAGGTGGGGTGGCGCATTGCCGAACACAACAGAGCGACCTACACCCAATCACATACGTGGATGAAGGGATCATAACCATCAACGACAGGTCAGCCAAGGTTCGGGTGGACAATGGGACAGAAGTCCTCATCACCTCATCTCCTTCGACAAACGGGCCATGATAAACGAAGCCCTCTTCATCAAAAACGCTAACGCTCAGAAGAGAACTCCGGGGGCAGTAAGTTCCCCCCTATTGAACATCACTGCCAACCAAGATGTTCTCAGCCTCCCGTACCTTCACCGCTTGAGTGAACGAAACTTGGAGTTTATCAAGGAGTTCAGAAACGAGGTCGACATCAACCAAATGCATCTCGCAGCAATTATTGTAGGAGGAATATGATGCGCGCTCATCTGCATTGGCCTCACTTACCAGCGACTTAGTAGAGCAAAAAGATCCGCAATCCGAATAAGAGAAGTAATTGCAGATTTTGGATCGTCCGAGGGCGGCTTAGGGGAGTAGTTAACTGTGGACAGCCAAACCAAAGTCGCTGACCACAGTTTACGTAAACAACATCGCTCCAGCCAAATTGCTGACCATGCAATGAGCCGGATGCTCGTGCGCAGTCGGCATACTTCTTGGTTTACGTTATTTTATTGGTGGTGGGATACCACTCTATGAGCAAAAAATAGATAATGTTCAAATCCACAGGTTCGGACTCATATTTTATCTCTTCCTATCCTTGGCGTCGGCTCACATAACTGATTATTCGCACGCCAAGTATATTCCCATTATTGACGGCCAAATACTAGTGTGTGAGGAGTTCGCGTTCGTCACCCATACAGCGAACCTCTCGGATTATGCGCGCTTAGTGGAGGGAAACAGAAAATTTGATCAGCATGTTTCCACTGTCCCATATGAAGAAGCTTATAAGCGTCAATACCGCCCACCTCCAGGACTTGTTGGAGTCGCTGGCATTCATCATCGAGTAGCTAGGAGTTTAGATTTCTTAGGATCAGTGCTAAAGGTCGTAGCAGGGAGACCGGACGCCGGCGTTTTAGAAAAAATCAGATTTACCGAAATGAAGTTAGTTGAGTCAAGTAATAGGCAAATTCAAATAAACACTAAAATTCAAAATCAAAATAATCAGCTAACCTTTACCGTTAATCAAATTCTGAGATCAGCCAAAAAATCACAAGTAGATACTGGACACTTATATGAGACACTACTTGCTAGGAACAGAATGCTGATGATGGAATTACAGAACTTAATAATAACCCTTGCCAAAATTAATATTGTTATTCCAAATATTTTAGACCACGAAGACTAAAAATCAGTTTGGCTTGAGGAAATCACCAACACTCCCATAGGGGATATTTTGCAGATTCTACAGTCCGTTAACGTTTTACACTTCATCATAAAATTTCCTAAAATAAAATTAACCATTTTTCCAGTCGCCCATAGAGAGACAATGCTGCAGATCCTAGACATGCGGCGGAGAAATCTCAGAAATGAGATCGACAACAACCAAACGCATCTCGCAGCAACTATTGTAGGAGCAATATGCTGCGCGCTCATCTGCATTGGCCTAACTTACCAGCGACTTAGTAGAGCAAAAAGATCCGCAATCCAAATAAGGGAAGTAATTGCAGGGAAGGATCGGCCGAGGGCGGCTTTAACTTAGAAAAGGGAGTAGTTAACTGTGGCCATCGCTCCGGCCAAATTGCTGACCATGCAATGAGCCGAATGCTCGTGCGCAGACGGCAAGCACTGCATATTTGCGAGGCCGCTGCGAACTTCTGTTAACTTTAAGTCAATCCCTTAAGTTCATTTCTGATTTAGATTCAATAAAGAGCACATCGCTCATACAGTAAACTCTGGCAATAGCCGTTAAACTATCTTTATTATTTTGCACTGACTGAGTCTCTAGGCCAGCAGGCGAAGGGGGTAGTCACCTCCCAACCATCCGGCTCTGACTGCGACGAGGGATCCCCGATCTCCAAGTACAACAACGAATTTAAGAACAACTCCTCTTCCCGCACTTCCGAGCGGGCTGCAGCAAGTGCGACCAGCAAAAATCACATTCCTCCCGCGTTTACGGGAGGCGACTCCAAGTAGCAGTTTCCAAAAGCCTACCCTCACGTGCGGGTGCCGACTCATTCCCCCGCATCTACGAGAGGCAACCACAAGCCGCTAGCCGGCATACAACTAAGATTAATTTGTATATGTCGGAGATTAATTTGAAATGCAATGATTGTAAGTCTCTGAGTGCATTGAATAAATAAAGTTAAAAAGATATAAGGAAGAGAGAAGCTTTTGAGTGAGAGCGCGGTGGGGAAGGAGAGCGAAATCCCTGCTGAGCGTGGCGCAATGAGAGGTAGAGAATTTTGAGCGAGAGGAAGGCAGTTCAAGAAAGAGTGCGAAACTGAACAGACGACCATGCAGAGAAATCATTGCGACTCGCTGCGCTGAAGAAAATAAAATTCCATAATGGCAGACGAACCAGACCCCCGATCTCCTATATATATGGCTTTAAAAATGTACGTATGTATGTATGTGAATATGGGTTTGGAAATGTACGTAGTCTGTAGTTATGTACATAAAAATGGAAATGGAAAAAACCGTGGAGTCGCAAAATGGCGATCGGTTGCAAATGGTAAAATCGTACTTATCTCGGATTATTCTGGAAATTGACGGACATCCACCGGTGCCGCTGGAAATTGCAGATCGATCCGGCCGAAGAACCAAAATTAGTATTTGGGAGGGTGGCGGATTTCTGCTTGTAGAATTTGCTGGTAGTAAATGGCGACTCGCTGGTTTAATTTATTTTCCACTTTTATTACATATCACGATCACAATAATGAACTTAAATTTTAGCCTTCATAATTGTAACTAACTAACTCTACTTAAATCTAATGCTAGGAGAGCGGGGGTGGATAATGTTAATAGACCGAGAGCGAGATGAGAATTCATCTGGCCATAACTGCTCTAGACTGTTAAAGAATAACATCGACAGTGGCCCTCCTTGGCGCGGACACATTCTCATAAACGGGAGCATGTATGCGTTTATTTCATTTCGGCGCATCAAGAATATTTTGTCTTTTCCTACTTTTCAAACTTAGTACCCTAGCAATATGGGCGTACTCACTATTGGGTTATGATAAAAATATGAATATTATATGTTATAATATATTTTATAATATTTCAGCAACAAATTCAAATGAGAGGTAGCAGTAAAATGTTTTACTTATATGTATGTAGGACACTTGTCAACAATGAACAATGTTATGTTCAGTGATCTTTGGTTGATTTATTTTTAATGATTCGCAGTGTAATTTTAATTGTCTTTAAACTATTCGTTATAATCCAAGATATTGGTACAATTAGAATTATAGATCACGACAACACGAGCAACGCCTGCGAGGCGGCGATGGCGAAAACCAGAATTCGTGGAAGACTTCACTGCTCGGTACCTTGGAGGAAGCAAGTAAGGAATAGCACGCACCCAAAAGAATCTCGCAGAGAGCTAAGATCGCGAAAATATATATTAAAAAATGTAATTTTTGTATATCCCGAACAGTCACGCTGCTGTGGGATTTGGCAATGATTACTTAGTAGTGAATGTATGATGAAAAATTAATTATAATGTTAGTCGGAACACACCAAAACAATTAAAGATGTATTATTTATTTTCGTATATTATTATTAATTTATATTTTGTTTGCCCTCAGGTTGCTTGCTTGAGTTGGTTATTATTATTTTGAGTATGGAATGACGCACTGATATTTACATAATTAATATATGCCATTAATGTGACGGAATGAATGGAATGTAACAATAAATACCTGTTGAATATTTCCACTGTCCCAAGTGGAATTGGTTGCTCAAGCTTTGGATATTTTTTTATGTCGCAGCTCTCGGAAAAAATTTATAATTTTTAAGCATGTATTCTAAAAAGAATGTATATAAAATATATATAATTAAATATTCGTACTATAAGTTTTACATAAAAAAACTTTATTTAATTTTATTTATCAACTAGTACAATTATTATTATTTGGAAGAACACGTCCTATATGTTTTAGGTCTCAAACTGAACTCGCTTCTTAACTTAAACTTCTTTGACGATCATACCTCGGTTTTGAGCTTTAGAGCTTTCTAAGAGTGGAGTTGGCGTTAATTGAGTGAGTTTTCTAATTGCCCTTTGGATTGTTGATTGATAATGCACCAGCCACTCAATCCAATTGTTTAGCCTAGAATCTTGGGGTTTTGCTCGCATGGTAATTTTCCCTGGGGATCCGAAAGTGTGGGAACGAACTGATAACGTAATTTGATTCGTTCTGGATGTTTAGTCTAAGG
Organism: Drosophila gunungcola; assembly: GCF_025200985.1. Taxonomy (NCBI): domain Eukaryota; kingdom Metazoa; phylum Arthropoda; class Insecta; order Diptera; family Drosophilidae; genus Drosophila; species Drosophila gunungcola. Next base: position 112,695 of record NW_026453341.1, read on the forward strand.
CATGGGTATCGGGTATCGGCTGATTCGTTTTGGATGTTTAGTCTAAGGCAATTAGATATCGGCTGATTTGGGTACTAAGGGTGTATGTGTATGTAGGTGTGTGGACATGTGCATAAGATTTATATGGGATTATGGATATGTCACTCCCCCATACTTTGAATTTGGCCTGTCTTCAGGTGGAAAGGGGTGGATATAACATTATATTTTCTTCTATCTTAACTGAGTTTGGTAGATCGTTTACAATTTCTGTACTTTTTAGTGTCTCTTCCTTTGGTTTTACATATTTTACAATTAACTTTCTTGGTATGTTCTTAAACTTATAGAATAGATACAACAATATGCTTATGATTGTAATTTCAAAAGTAGTTGCTGTTATTATTTGAAATACATTATTATATTTTGTATGTGCTTTTATAATTTCTTTTGTTTGGATATATGACAGCGGTTCTAATTTTGTTACATTATTGTTTATATAAATGCTTTGTGTATATTCTAAATTGGTATTTGAAAGTATGAATTCATCGAGCTGTACTGAACAATTAAGGGATATTCCATGTCAATAAAATATTTGGTTCAACATAATTAATTTGGAAATTTTTATGTGTTCTGGTATATTTACAGCTTGTGGATTCTTGTTTGATTATTCCATTTATACATTCATCGAATACTACTTTTCCTGTTTCTTTATTAAGTACTTTTTCTTCGTGAAGGTAATACTTATCAAATATATTTTCTGTTAGAATGGTATTATTATCATCTGGATACGGAATTATTTCAAAAATTGGTGCTTTTATGATTTCTGTAAGAATGTGGGAAATTATCAAAATTTCATTTGTGTCTGTTTTTAGCCAAGTGGAAGTTTTAATTTTCAACAATTTCTCAGAACTTATTCTTGTTAAATAATCATGTTTTAATAATTTTGGATTAAATATACCAAGTCTCGTCAACTGCATTCCCAACTCAATATCCTCTATGTATTCCGTAAAATGTTGTAAGTTAAATATTAAAACACTAACTTGTTGCTCCCTTTCATCATCTTCTTTCAACTTATTAATAACTTCAATGCCATTATTTATTACATCAATAATCATATTTAAATCCGTGTTTTGTATGCTATTTTCTGATAGGTTACTTATTTTCTGCTCTAACTCTTCCTTATCATCTTGATCTAATGTTCCGAATAAATATTTGTAAGTTGTGCCAATAATATTAAATAATCCTCGTTTGTTACGTTTGGCTAGTTTAATTCCATTTATTTCTCGTTTGAGTTTGCTGCTAATTAACGAATTTGTAAAATGTCATTAAATTCATTTGCTTCTTTTAAAAGACTTTCAAATATTTGCTCAGTTTTGGTTATGTTTATGCTTAGATAATGATATTCAAAATTGGTTGGAATATCTATTGAGCCGGTTTTGAATACAAGGTATCCATTTTGGGCTTTAATCGAATTTATCTCAATGTTTTGTCCCTTTGCCATTTTAGTTATAGTCAATAAAATTTTCGACAGAGTGATAATCTTAAACAGATTGCTGTGCACTTTGGTTTCCTTCTGCTTCCCTGGAATTATAGTATTTACTTTTATTAATTTTCTTTTTTTTTTAAACTTTGATTTATAATGAGTTATCTTTCTACCTCTATTAGTTTCTTCAAAATGTTTATCGTCTATTTTCCTCAAACTTCCTGTTTTTTTAAATGGGTTTGTAGTTTTCGACTTTACTAATGGTGATTGTCTAAATCTTGTATCTATTTCAAAATCATGTCGTTTCTCATTTAGCCTGTCAATCTTTTTCGTTTTTCTTTCTTGTGTATTATATTCGGGACTTCCTGCATACATGAATATGTCAGCCGGTATTCTATTCGTCGCATTATGTTTAGTTTTGTTATTATAAATGTAAAGAATTAATTCGAGCCTAGTATACTTGTTTTCTATGTCTGTTTCGTTTCCTATTATCCTTAATTTTTCGTTTACTGTTTTATGGAACCTTTCTATATCAGATATACCGTTTTTGCTCGTAGTTACTTGATTTTGAACTCCTTCTGAATTTAACCAATTGTGTAAGGCTACACACATAAATGCTGAATCTTTATCTGCCTTAATTTCCTGTGGTTTTCCCATTTCATTAAATACCCTTATTATAGCTCTTTTAGCTTCTAACCAATCCTTACTTGTGACTTCTATGAGAGTGACGAACTTGGAGTAAATATCGATACAGGACAAGAATTGTTGGTTTCCTACTATATAAAAATCTATGACAAATTTTTCTCTTATATTTTGTATTTCTGGTGTAGTTTCGAAAGATAAATTCGTGTTCCTATGTTCTGTTTTTGCGATGTTACAGATTTCACATTCATTAATTATGTTTTGTATTAATTTTTGATAGTCAGGGAAATAATATTCGCCTCTAAACCAATTAGCTGTTTTTTCAATTCCCGGATGTAATAAGTCTTTATGTCTTTTTAATATTTTTTCCTTGAATTCTGCATAAGTGAGGATATCTTCTAATTTTTTGGTGCATCTTACTACTTTTGTTAAATGATTTGGGTTGATTATTTCTAGATATGCTTGTTGGAATATGAGAAAATCTGAATCATCATGAAAGTATAATGCACTCTTTTTTGTACACAAATATTCCTTGATGATATCTTTTGCGAAAGTGTTTGACATGTTTATGTAAGTTTTTTTGATTTTTAGTTTATGAAAATAATGTTGTATATCTCTAATTTCTTCATTTCCCTTAACAAATTCGATCTGTCGAGAATAATAGTTGATTGGTCTTTATGTGATTGCAATGTAATTCTGATTAACTTCAATTGCGCTATGCACTGTTGCATCTATGCTATTTGCAGCTTCTCCTAATAAATTTTCTTCGGGGATGTCTTCGAACATATTTTCTTCTATTTTAACCCTTGATAGTGCGTCGGCAACATAATTTTCTTTTCCTGGTAAATATTTATCTGATAATCGAATTCATTTAATTTAATCTTCCATCTTTGTAGTTTCATATTTGGTTCTTTGATATTGTTTAACCAAACTAAAGGTTTATGATCACTTAAGATTTCAAAAGGTCTGCCGTAAAGATATGATCTGAAATATTTCGTGGCCCATACAATTGCTAAAAGTTCCTTTTCTATTGTTGAATAATTAATTTCATGTTTATTTAACGTTCGGCTAGCATAACATATTGGTTTATGGTTTTGTGATAGAACTGCTCCTATAGCTATGTTGCTAGCGTCTGTAGTTAAAGAAAATGTTTTATCAAAGTCGGGATAAATTAATATGGGGTCAGAGGTGATTAAAACTTTCATTTTTTCAAATGCTTCAATGTATGATTTTTCTTTAATGTTTATTGTGGCACCTTTTTTCAATTTCAAGGTCATGGGTTTAACTACGTTTGCAAAGTTTGGTATAAATTTCCTATAGAATCCACATAGTCCTAAAAATGATTTTATTTCTTTTGGCGTTTTTGGTAAAGGAAAATTTATAATTGCACTAATCTTTTTGGGATTTGGTTTTTTGCCTGTTGTGGTGACTACGTGACCTAGAAATTCTGTTTCCTTTCTCAAAAACTCGCATTTATCTAGTTGTAATTTTAAATTTGCATTCCGAAGTCTTCCAAATACTTTTCTCAATGATAAAATATGTTCTTCCAATGAAGTGGAAAAAATTATTATATCATCTAAGTAAACTAAACAATCCCTATAAATTAGTCTTCTAGTAAATTGTTCATACATCTTTGGAAGGTGGCAGGTGCGTTTTTAAGTCCGAATGGCATTCGTGTATATTCGTAATGACCATTCTTTGTGGAGAATGCTGTTTTGGCAATTGATTCAGGGTCCATTTGAATTTGATGGAATCCTTTAGCTAAATCAATTGTATTGAAATATTGACATCTTCCCAATTTATCTAATATTTCATCCATTCTGGGTATTGGGAATTTGTCATTAATTGTTATTTCATTTAAACTTCTGTAGTCTATTACTATCTATCAGTTTTCTTAGGGACCATCCAGATGGGTGAACAGTAAGGAGATTTCGATTTACGAATTATTCCCTGATCTATCATTTCGATTCGTTCAAGCATTAACAAACCGTGAGAGAGAAATAGACGCACTTTTGTGAAGCTCCGGTTTAAACACCGACAAACACCTTAAACTCGGCTTAAAAAATTAAAAACTGCTTACGGCAGCATCATAAATAAGAGTACAACACGTAAAAGTTCTTGTTGCCCGGAATAAATCGGTTTTAAGCAGTAAATCGCTTCTTAATAAATCCACAATTAAGTGCAACAACAATCCAATAAAGAAACAGTGCATAGCAAAACACAAGAGCACAGAGACAAAACACTCAGCACATCAAAACACTCAACACATCAAAACACTCAACCCTCTCGGCACCAACACAATAATGTCTTCAGCAGCAAAGCGTCTTAGGAAGGAAACTCACTCCGATCTGAAGGGAGCCCGTGACTCCGATGCTCAACTGCTTCACACGATCGACCTCAGATTTTCCGAGCTAAAGGAAAGTCTTGCAGGGAAGATCCGTGATGGCGAGGCACGTATAACCGGCACTCTGGAAGAAAAATTTAAGTTAATAGCAGCTGACTGCAACAAACTCACACTGAGAGTCACTCAATTGGAGAGCGAGGTGAGAGAGATGGGGATTCTGAGGCAGCGGGTCCAGGAGCTGGAGGCGAAACTGTCTAAAAACTGCCAGGATCAGCGCGTTGACGAGTTGGAGGCAAAGTGGGTGGCCTCCTGCAACGCACAGGCGGCGTCTGAAGTCGCCTGTGACTTGCGTTGGCATGGGGTCCCACAAGTCCAGGGGGAAAATGTGAAAGCACTTTTTCACGCACTGTGCTTCTCTCTCAAACTGACCTCGCCGCCTAAAGTACGTACGATTTTTCGAACGCGACCGCGAAAATCGACCCGTACAAAAGTGGATCCAATTATAATTATTAAAATGGAACACGTGCACGATAAGGCGACACTGCTGCGTGCGATCGGGGCATACCGAAAATAAAACAAAACGCAATTGAGCTTAAAGCTCATCGGCCTAGACTCGCCAGCGTTTATATATAAACGAACAGCTGACCAAAACAAAATATGAAATTTTCAAGTGGGCGATGCATCTCAAGAGGCTGAAGCGCCTAACAGCTGTTTTCTCTCGCCGTGGAGATATCTTCGTAAAGGAGAGAAAGGGAGGGGAGGCCATTTGCGTGCAAAGCCTGGGCGAACTGGCTCAAATGGAGATTTGCACCCCCGAGGAATTAGCTGCGCTGGAAGCTGCTAGTTCTGGGACATTAAATGATAATTCATTTCGCACCTAAGAGGCGCTTATATTTATATACCATTGTTGTGAAATTATCAGTAGTTTTATTATATTTATTTAGGATTAGTATCAGTCGCATTAATTTTATTTTGTTTCTTGGTGTGGTGTGTCTTTATGTCATAAATATTTATAGACTGCGAGCGCAGCTAATATTTCAATTAAATAATTTAAAATGGGTGACAGCAACAACAATAACATAAGCATAAATCCAAATCGATCAAATAGCCATGCGATGTTAAGGGTTCTCGGAGAGAAGAGAGCTGGTCTTAATGTGTGTCATATAAATGCTCAAAGCCTCACACGAAAAATTGAATAATTTAGATACCTCTTTATCAATTCGAGTGTAGATGTTATATGTGTTTCTGAAACTTGGTTTGTTCCTAATTTATGTGATGTTTAAGTTGAATGTGATGGTTATAATTTGCATCGCTATGATCGTGATAGTCATGGGGGTGGGGTTGCAATATATGTTAGTAAAAAGTTATGTTCCACGTTTATATGTAAACACTCAACCAGTAGTGCAATTGAATACTTATTTATAGAAATTAGATGCCAAAGATATGCTGATAAGCTACTAATTGGGTGTGTATACCGACCTAACTGCCGTATTGACTATGAACAATTTTTAAACATCATTCCTGACGTGTCAATTAATTATTCAGACGTAATTATAACAGGCGATTTTAATAGCGATATTTTAAGGGATTCCCACCTTGCAGAGGACATGAAATCGCTGGGGATGAAGTTGGTTAACTTTGTGTCCCCTACGCATTTTACCAAAACCCGCAACTCGCTTTTAGACTTATTTTTTGTGTCTAATACAGACAAAGTAGCTACATATGACCAACTTATTGTCCCATCGTTCTCAAAACATGACCTCATATACTTGACTTACGCACTTGACCTACAATACCTTGACCATCCAATAGTTTTTAGGGACTTTGGAAATATCAACTATGACCTTTTGGACTCCACCTTTAATTTGTGCAATTGGAATGACATATATTCCCTTTCCGAAGTAGACGAACAAGTTAACCTTTTACAAAACAATATTTGTTATTTATATAACTGTTTCGTACCTGTTCGTAGCAAAGTTATTCGTTTTTCTGAAAAACCATGGTTCCAAAGAAACATCAAAGACGCAATATTACAGCGTGACGGGGCGTACAATAAGTGGAGAAGGTACAGGACACCTCAAGCTTACGCAGTGTTCAAGTCATTGAGAAAAAAAGTGACCAAACTTACTGACACCGCCAAGGCAAATTTCTATTCCCATAAATTCAATAACGCATCTTCCACTGCTCAGACATGGAAAATAATTAAAAACCTGGGAATATGCAAAGTTAAAACAAGACTTGAACAAGACATTAATGT